>NC_057806.1:193899596-194199596 GCF_018294505.1 Triticum aestivum
ACTTAGGCGAGTACTGGACTGCAGCTAAGTCTCCTAGTGAGAGAATTTAGGCGAGTACTGGACTGCAGCTAAGCCCCCGAGTGGGAGTATTGCTCTCCACTCGGTAAGATTTTTTCAAACTTAGGCGAGTACTGGACTATAGCTAAGTCTCCTAGTGAGAGAACTTAGGCGAGTACTGGACTGCAGCTAAGCCCCCGAGTGGGAGGATTGCTCTCCACTCGGTAGGATTTTTTTGAACTTAGGCGAGTACTGGACTGCAGCTAAGTCTCCTAGTGAGAGAGCTTAGGCGAGTACTGGACTGCAGCTAAGCCCCTGAGTGGGAGGATTGCTCTCAGCTCGGTAGGATTTTCTTTCGAAGTTAGGCGGAACAGATTCGCGACTAAGCCCACCCACTGGTGGATTTCAGAAGTAAATAAGAACACAACAATCGAATGATAGGACCATAAGCTCTCGTCTTTGGTAAACAAATTACAAAGGTGTTTCGTATTACATTTTATTCGAACAAGTGCTTAAGTATAAAAGGGGCGGAGCAGCTCCGTGTTCCTAGCCCGTGGCTCATCTTTCTGATGCTCAATACTGTAAAGATGGTATGCTCCGTTGTGGAGAACTTTGGTGATGATGAAGGGGCCCTACCATGTCGGGGCAAGCTTGTGTGGTTTCTGTTGATCCACTCGAAGAACCAGGTCTCCTTCTTGAAAGGCTTGACCCCTCACATTTCTGGCATGGAATCGACGCAAGTCTTGTTGATAAATGGTCAAGCGGATCAAGGCCATCTCTCTTTCCTCCTCTAAGAGATCGACTGAATCTTGTCGGGCCTGCTCTGCTTCCTCTTCAGAGAAGAGCTCAACTTGGGGTGCATTGTGGAGCAGGTCACTTGGCAGAACAGCTTCGGATCCATAGACTAAGAAGAAAGGAGTTCGCCCGGTCGACCGATTAGGAGTTGTCCTTATACCCCACAGAACTGACGGAAGCTCATCAACCCAAGCACCTGCTACGTGTTTGAGATCACGCATCAGTCGGGGTTTCAGTCCTTTGAGAATTAGGCCATTGGCTCTTTCTGCTTGTCCGTTCGACTGCGGGTGAGCGATAGAAGCATAGTCGACTCGAGTGCCCTGAGAGGCGCAGAAAGCTCTGAACTCATCGGAATCGAAGTTCGATCCATTGTCCGTGATGATGCTGTGTGGGACTCCATATCTGAATGTCAATTCTCTGATAAAACTGACAACGGTGCTAGCATCAAGGTTCTTGATAGGTTTAGCTTTGATCCATTTGGTAAACTTGTCGACTGCAACGAGCACATGAGTGAAGCGACTCCTACTAGTTCTCAGTGGTCCAACCATATCCAGTCCCCAAACAGCAAAGGGCCAAATGAGGGGGATGGTCTTCAGGGCTGATGCTGGCTTGTGAGACATGTCGGAGTAAAATTGGCAACCTTCACATCTGTCGACTATATCTTTCGCCATTTCATTTGCTCGTGGCCAATAGAATCCAGCTCGGTATGCTTTAGCCACGATGGCCCGAGAGGATGCATGATGACCACAGGTCCCCGATTGGATGTCATTGAGGATCATTCGACCTTCTTCTGGTGTTATGCATTTCTGACCGACTCCAGTCACGCTTTCCCTGAACAGCTGCCCTCTTATCACAGTAAAGGCCTTGGATCGACGGACGATCTGTCGAGCCTCTTCTTCATCCTCTGGGAGTTCTTTCCTGAGGATGTATGCAATGTAGGGCACCGTCCAGTCGGGAGTAATGGCCAAAACCTCCATGATCAGGTCGAACACGGCTGGGACCTCGACTTCAGTCGGATCCATGGCGCTCTTAGGTTGCGGGGGCTCTTCAGTGAAAGGATCTTCCTGAACTGTTGGCGAGTGAATATGCTCCAAAAACACATTGCTAGGAATGGCTTCTCTCTTGGAACCTATCTTTGCCAAATCGTCGGCTGCTTGATTTTTCAGTCGGGGTATGTGGTGGAGTTCTAACCCGTCAAACTTCTTCTCAAGCTTTCTCACCGCGTTGCAGTAACCAGTCATGGTTGGGCTTCTGACGTCCCACTCCTTCATCACTTGATTAACTACCAAACCTGAGTCGCCATAGACCTGAGGCGACGGACGCCGAGTGAGATGGCCATGCGCAACCCATACAGGAGTGCTTCATATTCTGCTTCATTGTTGGAGGAATCAAAGTGAACCTAGAGGACATATCTGAGCCTGTCTCCTCGGGGGATACCAAAACTACTCCAGCACCAGAACCGTTTAGCATCTTGGATCTGTCAAAGAACATGGTCCAGTGCTCAGAGTGAACTTGAGTCGGCAGTTGCTATTCGATCCACTCGGCGAGGAAATCTGCTATTGCTTGGGACTTGATAGCTTTCTTTGCCTCAAACTTGATATCCAAGGGAAGGAGTTCAATCGCCCATTTGGCCACTCGACCAGTTGCATCTCTGTTGTGCAGAATCTCTGATAATGGAGCGTCGCTGACGACTATAACAGAGTGATCCGAGAAATAGTGTGCAACCTTCTTCGTGGTCATGTAAATCCCATAGACAAGCTTCTGATTATGAGGATATCTCTACTTTGACGGGGTCAGGACTTCAGAAATATAATAAACTGGGTGTTGAACTTTATAGGCTTTTCCTTCTTCTTCCCGCTTGACCGTAAGTACTGTACTGACGACTTGTCCAGTGGCTGCTATATAAAGCAGTAGAGGCTCTTTACTGATTGGAGCAGCAAGCACCGTCTGGGTGGAAAGCAGGGCTTTTAGCTCTGCAAACGCTGCATCAGCTTCTGGGGTCCATTCGAACTTGTCTGATTTCTTCATCAGTCAGTAAAGAGGCAACGCCTTTTCACCGAGGCGAGAAATGAATCGACTTAGGGCGGCCAAGCAACCACTAAGCTTCTGTACATCATGCACACGCACAAGGCGTTTCATTCGGAGTATAGCGCCTAGTTTCTCTGGGTTAGCATTGATTCCTCGTTCGGAAACAAGAAAACCGAGTGTCATGGTTTTGTCATGGCAGATGTCCTAGAGAAAGGACTTAGTCGTGGAGCCATCGGGACGGGTTAGCTTGAAGGGGTTAAAGCGGACACAAGGAGCAAGAGAGTTTATACTAGTTCGGCCCCTTCGATGAAGGTAAAAGCCTACGTCTAGTTGTGATGGAATTGATGGGGTTTCGATGACTAGGGAGCAAACAAGCTTCGCCTATGTCTTGAGTTGTTGTCTCTTCTCTGAACCGCCACCGGGTCGTCCCCTTATATACACGGGTGACGCCCGTCGGTCCACAGATTACCAATACCGGTTCATAGATGTGTCCGATTTGGTCTCTACTTATTCCTAACTTACAATACAAGTTACATACCAATGCCGGTTTACGGCTACAAGCCTTAAACCGACCATGGGCCTTGAGCTCTCATCTGCCTTGTTGGGCTTTAACATAATTAACTACTAATGAAGTTAACCCGGCCCAGATAGGCCGGTTTACGCCCAGTAGTAATATCCCAGTATTAGGCCCCAGATTGATTTGAACAGGTTCATGTCAATCCTTAGCAAAAAATCTTCACCTTCAACATCTTCTTGTAATTTGTTGAACCGCCGTGATGTCATCTTCTCTGGTTGTTGTAAACCGGCGTGACATCACCTGTTGTAAAGAACCTTATCCATGATACCCCCTTTTTTTTGTTTAATGGGTCTCCGACAATTAAGGCGACAGCTTCATTTCCAAACCCACGGTCCCTTGATTTTCGCGCCTGACTCTGGTCCCTTGCCTTATAAATAGGACCGAAGGGTCATTTCTTTTTCCCCTTCGTGCCCTTCTACTTCGTCTTCCTCGCTTCGTCCTGCTTCGGAGCTCCGCCGCCGTCGACGACCTCTGCTCCAACCTTGGCCGCTGCATCACCCTGACTGTACTAGAGCATTGCGGCGACCTTCTGTTTCTTCCTCGGCTCCGGTGAGTTCTTCACCTTTTCCTCCGTAGATCCGTTCTAGGGTTTTCAAGTTCTTCAGAGTTCATCATCTGCTTTGTACTCATATGATAGATCTTAGATGAACCTGTGCTCTGTGTAGCGGTAGTTCTTAGCATCCGCCTTTACTCATATGCCTCAAGACCGTAGCTCTACCTATATCTCTGCCCATTGATTCGGTACTGTTCCTTTTTGAACCTTGAATATTTTCCTTCTTTTTTGAACTTGCTTCAGATCCGTTGCTGTAGAGAAATCTTGTGAAATCTGTTTCTGTACACTTATCTATCTGCAATCTCAACTGTTTCAATGCTTAGATCCGGCGGTTTAACTTTATAGAAAAATTACCAAACCGGTATATACCATTAGTCCCCTTGTTGAACCGCCTACTGCTGTTGCTTCATAAAACTCCGGTTTAGATAGAGCTGTCTCCGGTTTAACATTGTACATACCAGTGCACTTTAATCAATGCATTTTTGAATCGGGATCTTTTACCTTGTAGATTCCATCATGGCTAAGCAAGTGTATGAGTGCAATTGGGTTCCTTCTCACGTCACAAAGGCTGAACTGGACGGTTTAGTCCTGATTGGCGCTTTAGGCAGCAAAGATACCATCCATTGGAGGGCTCCTGGCAAAGAATGCCCTCCCACACCTCGAGAAGGAGAGGTTGTTGTTTTCGTAGATCACTTAGCCCGGGGCTTTAAGCCGCCCAGTTCTAAATTTTACCGGGATGTTTTAGCCGATTTCCAGCTCCATCCACAAGATACTGGCCCCAACTCTGTTACAAATATGTGTCACTTCCAAGTGCTCTGTGAAGCGTTCTTTCAAGAGGAGCCCACAGTGGAATTGTTCAGAGACCTTTTCCATCTAAACCGTCGTACTGAGTTTACTGACGGCTCCAATACGGAGTTGGGTGGCGTGGCGATTCAGAAAAGGAAAGAGGTCACATACCCTCACGCCAAACTGCATAGCCACCCCAAAGAATGGAATCAGACATGGTTCTACTACAAAGACACCTCCCCTGCTAGTGAGAATCCCTTGCCTGGCTTTCGACCGGAGCGGCTCAGCAACACACACCCTTTTCCACAAAGATTGACTGCACAGGAGAGAAGTAAATATGCTCCTCAGCTATCAAAGCTCAGAGCCTTTATGGCCAATGGTTTAATAGGGGTTGATCTTGCTCGCTGTTGGATATCATGGAGCATACTGCCCCTTAGTCAGCGCTCCGGTTTGATGTGCGAGTATACTGACAGTGTTGATGACCCACTGCGACATTCAAAACTCCAGCTCTTCGGTGAAGAAATCACAGAGGCTGTGCATAAGATAATGAATCAGCCGGAACACGTCTGCGCTAGAACCGGCCTGCTTCCCTTCTGTGCCACCAACAAACCGCCAGCTGTAAGACTTTGATTTTTCTCTTTGCTGAATCCGTTATTGATATGTCTAGTCATTGTTTTCAATATCAGTGTCTGCATAATCAGGGCGATGATCCGTTTTGGACCAAAAAATTGCCGCAGGAGAAACCAGAAAAACCAGACAAACCGGAAAGAGCAACCCGGCAAAAGACTAAAGCTGTGAAGAAGACTGCCCACAGGAAAAGAACCATTGCATCGTCTAATCCGACCCCTGACGATGAGGTGGATAATCCGGACTTTGAGGTAGATCTTGACTCACTTAGTTTATTTTTCATGCGTCTTATTGATGATGATATTTGTCAGGATGATGCCGAAGCCAGCCACGCGGATGTTGCAGAGGTAATTATTCTCTCTTCCGATTCAGAAACTTTGCCTTCACTTATGAAGACCCAACAACACAGCGGCCAGGTAGTTACCTCCGCCGGTTTACCAAACAGTCCGGTTCGGAAACGCCATTCCGAGGTCTCTAATTTGCTTGTCAGTGCTTGTCCTAAAGCGGGCTGCTTTCGTCAACCTCTTAATCCGTCTGACTCCGATTACCAGGTTACTTCCCACTCATCTTGTGGCGAGTCATCGGCTACTCAGCTCCCACCGCTCAAAACGGTGCTTGGGTAAGCTATACTTATTGTGATGTTTGCAGTACATTGCCTTACAACATATGCTGTATTTGATTTTGTTATTCTTCTCAGGGTCAAACCTAGGCCAAGCAAGAAGGCCCGCCTGGACAAAGCGGCCGAAGAAGATGTCATTCTTGAACCAGGCAAGACACCCAATCTTGAAGCGGCTATTCCTGAGGACATACCCAACGATCCACCGCAGCAGGACGATGATCTTATTACTGATGAGAGACCTACTGACGCCTTAGGTCCTGTCAATCAGCCCACAGGTTCCATCCGGATTGAAAGTTCCACCGGTCCAGCAAAACCTACTAACAAGCCAACAGCCCCAGTGCAAACCGGCGGTACCCAGGATGATGAGGTTGTCATTACTGGCACTGGCCATACTGAGCCAAGCAATCCTGTCGCTTTATCCAAACATTCTGCCAAGGAAGAATTTGCTGCCTTTGGCAAAGGCAAGTGGAACGCTGATCTAACGACTTATGCTGCTCTGAGCGCCCAAGATATCCATTCCGGCTATCTGAACCGGTTGTATACCAGTCGCGACTATGAAGCCGGTCTGGTTAATATGATGAAAGAGAAATATGAGGTAACTTCCATATGCTCCTTCCTGCTTGTATGCTTCCATTCTTGCTGACTCTCCTAGCCCCCAAGGGCCAGTTTGTAATATTCTTTCAAACCGGGAGTTATCAATATAAATCTTGATGCTTTGAAGTTTGCTGATGTAGCCCCCAATGGCCGGTTCAACTTAACGTAGTTAAACCGGTACTTTAAGTAATTGAAATTGCCGCATCAGAATATATACGAGCAAATATCCATTAGCCCCCAAGTGCCAAGTTGAATACTTGTATTGATCTTGGGACTTTGTAAGCAATTGAAAGATGAAGACTGAATATGCATTAGCCCCCAAGTGCTAAGTGCATAACTTGTTATGTGATTGGTACTTGAATCCTTATACCGATTTGTTGAAGCATATATCTGTATGCATGCAGGCGGAGCTGAAGATGAAAGAAAACCAAGTCACCGATCTCCAAGAAAACCTGAAAACCCAACAGGCTGAAACCTCCAAAGCAAAAGAGGAATTGGCCAGCGCTTTAAGCACCATGGAACAGCTTAAGGAGAACTTCAAGAAGAAACAGGCGGATTGGGCCACTAAAAAGTCCGCTTTGCTCAAACGAGCGGAGGATGCCGAGGCTGCATTAAAACCAGTGACGGATGAACTGACCAGCATAAAGCGGCACGTTCATGCCATGACCACTGCTATCTTTGGTAAGCCAGCTTGCCTTCTGAATTGGCTCTGCCTTCTTACAGAGTCACCGGTTTATTAACCCTTTATGGTATTTCAGGGATACGCATTGGTCACTTGGGGTCAGATGTGCGGAAGAAATTGAAAGCCGCCTATACATTCGTTGAACAATTGTACACTGGTGCCGAGCGGATCATCTATACCGCGTCTCATAATAAACCGGCGCCCACTTTGATTCAAGATACTCTGATGAAACTGTCAGTGCTTCCTGCCCGGGTTGAAGAGCTGAAGAATCTGCTGCTCGAACCGGTGCAATCAATGCCTTAATCCGGGCAAAAGCCTGGGTGCCAGATTTTGATCCTATTGAAGCGGCTCAGGGCTATCCCAGCTTGAAGGAAGACGGGTCAGAATTTGGTGAAGCGGATCTGCGAGTAATAAACCGGGAGGTACGTCCACTAGCTTGTCAGTTGGCTGAGGAAGCAGACTTGTCTCATTATCAAGCGCAATATGACAGTCAGAACAAGCGAATAGCTGCACCAATCCATGAATCGGAAAATCTGATCCCTCCAATCCGTAAGCATACTTACGCTCCCGATATTGACCCGTCATTGCTGATCCATGATGAAGATGTTTTTCAAGCATTAATGGGAATCGACTGGACAAATGTGGATTTCCAGCCACTGGGTAGAGAAACGGAAGCTGAAGCGGCGCAGGATGACCCACAACCATCAGGCCAGGCTGGTGGCCAAGCTTGAACCGGAAGCCGGTTTTAAAACTGCCTCTCCTTTCTGAAAAACAATTATATTATTATGGGTACCATGTTGCCTTGTAATAGGCTAGCTGATACCTTTGATGTTGATATGCCTTCGTGCATAACTTGTTCTTCCTGTGGTAATGAACTTTCGGAAACACTTTCTGAAATAAGAAATTCGTCAAGTGCCACCGCGGTTATACCGTCAGGTGGAATATGATGTCTGTATATATGAAATCAAAACATCCAAAACAAAATTTTAAGTATATGATCAAATTTTTGAGATACATAATACTTGACATCGTTGAGTGTGAAGTTGGCTTGGCCAACCTTGAAGCTGAGTTTTGCAAACCCACACTGTTGGAGGAGATAACAGCTCCTGTATATATATATGACGCTGGTTTACCATGTAAACCGTGCCGGGTTATAATAAACACCGTGTTACTCCATAATAAGGATGTTAACAACAAGGATCAAACCGGACAAATAGTCTCCGGATTGACGTGAACTGTGTTCCGTCAATTGATTGGTTTAAAAAACTTTGTTGGTTTAAAAAACACAATGAAAAGCAAAAAAACCCTTCAAAGAAAAGTGTGAAGCAAAAGCAACGACAAAACCGTTTGCCAAAAAAGGTTTATTTAAGCTGATCAAATGGCGTTACCATGGCCAAACACGACCAAGCTCCCGTTAGGTGTAACTATGGTTCTAGTCAGCCAGGTCCCCAAATGAAACCGTGGCATTTATGCCGACCAAATGGCATGGTCATGGTTCGGGTTCGACCAAGCCCCCAAGTGATTCTGTGGCCTTAGGCCGATCAAGAGGCATGACTGGTTCAGACATGACCAAGTCCCCAAGTGATCTGGTGGCTCTCGCCTATCAAGAGGCATGGTATTGGTTCGGACACGACCAATCCTCCAAGTGATATAACACGATGCTTTTAGCAAAGCGAACTAAAGGGGTAAACCGGAGGCCGCTTTAGAGCAACTCCGTGTAACCTCACATGATGTAAAAGAACAGATACCCCACTTTAGCTGAGGTTCTAGTTTATTATATTTAATCATAATATATACATTGTCGTAATATGTACATAAGTATAGCCAATGGCTCAGGTATAGTAAGGCCGAAGATGAGCTATATTCCACGGCCTGTTAGTCTCCTCCTCTGATGTACGTGAGTCCTTATGCTCTCGAATATCGATCAGATAGTACGACCCGTTGTGCAGATTCTTGCTGACCACGAAAGGCCCCTCCCAAGGTGGGGATAGCTTATGCATATCAGTCTGATCTTGGATGAGCTGAAGCACCAAATCTCCTTCCTGAAAGGTTCTAGTTCTGACCCGGCGACTGTGATAACGACGAAGATCCTGCTGGTAAATCGCTGATCGGGCGGCTGCGATGTCACGCTCTTCATCCAACCGGTCCAAAGCATCTTGCCGTGCTGTCTCGTTGTCCGCTTCAATATAAGCCGTGACAGGAGGTGAATCATGACGGATATCACTGGGGAGAACCGCCTTCGCTCCATAAACCATGAAGAACGGTGTGTATCCTGTTGATCTGTTGGGTGTTGTATTGATGCTCCGTAACACAGATGGTAATTCTTCTACCCAACAACCCGACATTCTCTGCAAAGGAACCATGAGCCGGGGCTTGATGCCTCTCAAGATCTCTTGATTAGCTCTTTCTGCTTGACCATTGGACTGTGGATGTGCCACTGATGAAACGTCGAGCCGGATGTGCTCCCGTTCGCAGAACTCCTTCATAGCACCTTTGGACAAATTGGTACCATTATCTGTGATAATACTGTGCGGAAAGCCAAACCAGAAAATCACCTTTTTGATGAACTGAACCGCCGTGGCCGCATCACACTTGCTAACAGGTTCTGCCTCCACCCACTTTGTAAACTTGTCAACCGCCACCAGGAGGTGGGTCTTCTTATCTTTGGATCTTTTGAAAGGCCCAACCATATCCAGCCCCCAAGTCGCAAACGGCCAAGTAATTGGAATCATTCTCAATTCTTGAGCCGGTACATGAGCACGCCTTGAAAACCTTTGGCAACCATCACATTGTCTAACCAGATCCTCTGCATCAGCATGAGCAGTTAACCAATAAAAACCATGGCGAAACGCTTTAGCCACCAGAGACTTTGAACCGGCGTGGTGACCACAATCTCCTTCGTGGATCTCACGCAAAATTTCACGGCCTTCTTTAGGAGACACGCAGTGTTGAAAAGCTCCTGATATAATGGAATGATGCAACTCACCGTTGATGATAACCATGGACTTGGATCGCCGGATTATCTGCCGGGCTAGAATCTCATCCTCTGGCAACTCACCCCGGTCTTTGTACGCTAGTTAAGGAAGCGTCCAATCTGGAATAACATGAAGAGCCGCCGCCAATTGAGCCTCCGGATCAGGAATAGCCAAATCCTCTTCACCAGGGATCTTGACTGACGGGTTGTGCATCACATCCAGAAAAACATTGGGTGGGACCAGTTTGCGCTGAGAGCCCAGCCGGCTTAAAGCATCTGCCGCTTCATTTTTCCGCCGGTCCACGTGGTCCACCTGATAGCCTTTGAAATAACCTGCGACAGTATCCACCTCACGACGATATGCTGCCATGAGTGGGTCCTTGGAGTCCCAAGTGCCAGACACTTGCTGAGCCACAAGGTCCGAGTGACCGAAGCACTTAACTCGACTTAGATTCATCTCCTTAGCCATCCGGAGACCATGGAGCAAGGCTTCATATTCAGCCGCACTGTTAGTACAAGGGAACATTAAACGGAGAAAATAACAAAACTTATCACCTCATGGGGAAGTTAATACGACTCCAGCCCCCGAGCCTTCCAACTGCCTGGATCTGTCAAAATGGATGGTCCAATACGTATGATCCGGCTTTTCTTTAGGTGCTTGCATTTCCGTCTAATCATTGATGAAATCAACAAGTGCTTGAGACTTAACCGCTGTCCGAGGCACATACTTCAAACCGGCCCCAGCTCTATGGCCCACTTTGCAATCCGGCCAGTTGCTTCCCGGTTCTGGATGATATCTCCCAAAGGAGCAGAACTGACCATCGTAATTGAGTGCCCTTGGAAATATTGTTTAAGCTTCCGGCTTGCCATAAAAACTCCATACACCAGCTTCTGCCAATGCGGATACCTTTGCTTGGACTCAATGAGCACCTCGCTGATATAATAGACCGGACGTTGAACCGGATGCTCCTTACCTGCCTCCTTTCGCTCCACCACAATAGCTACGCTGACCGCCCGAACATTAGCAGCAACATATAGCAGTAATGGCTCCTTGTCAACGGGAGCGGCGAGCACAGGCGGATTGGCCAATTGCCGCTTTAAGTCCTCAAATGCTTTATCAGCAGCAGAACTCCAGACAAACTGATCCATCTTTCTCAACATCTGATACAAAGGGATTGCCTTCTCACCCAGGCGACTGATAAACCGGCTTAGCGCAGCAATCCGGCCTGCCAAGCGTTGAACATCATTGATACACTTCGGTTTAGCTAGGGAGGTTATAGCCGTGATCTTCTCTGGATTAGCCTCAATTCCCCTGTTGAACACTAGAAAACCCAATAGCTTGCCCGCCGGCACACCAAAGACACACTTGTCCGGATTAAGCATCATCTTGTATGTTCTCAGGGTATCAAAGGTTTCCTTCAAATCATCAATCAGAGTCTCCTTCTCCCTGGATTTAACCACGATATCATCCACGTAAGCATGTACATTACAGCCAATCTGCTCATGAAGACAATTTTGTACACACCGTTGGTAAGTTGCCTGGGCACTCTTGAGCCCGAAGGGCATAGACACATAGCAGAAGGCTCCAAAGGGAGTTATAAATGCTGTCTTCTCCTGGTCCTTAACTGCCATTTTGATCTGATGATAGCCAGAATACGCATCCAAAAAACTTAAACGCTCACAACCCGCCATAGCATCAATAATTTGATCAATACGGGGGAGGGCAAAAGGATCTGCTGGACAAGCTTTATTAAGATCTATGTAATCCACACACATGCGCCAGGTGCCGTTTTTCTTGAGGACCAGCACCGGATTGGCAAGCCACTCGGGGTGAAAAACTTCAACAATAAAGCCAGCTGCTAAGAGCCTGGCTACCTCTTCTCCAATCGCCTTGCGTCTTTCTTCGTTAAACTGGCAGAGGAACTGTTTCACCTGTTTATATTTAGGATCCACATTAAGTGTGTGCTCAGTGAGTTGCCTCGGTACACCTGGCATGTCGGAGGGCTTCCATGCAAAAATGTCCCGATTCTCACGGATGAACTCGATGAGCGCGCTTTCCTATTTCGGATCCAAGTTGGCACTGATGCTGAACTGCTTGGACGAATCGCCAGGTATGAAGTCAACAAGCTTAGTTTCTGCTGCCAATTTGAACTTCAGGGCCGGATCATGGTCCATAGTTGGCTTCTTCAACGGAGTCATGTCCGCCAGATCAACATTGTCTTTATAGTACTTCAACTCCTCGGTGGCACAAACCGACTCTGCATAAGCCGCATCTGCTTCCTCGCATTCCAAAGCGATTTTGCGGCTTCCGTGAACCGTTATTGTCCCCTTGTGACCCGGCATCTTGAGCTGCAAATACACATAACAGGGCCGAGACATAAACTTGGCGTATGCCGGTCGCCCAAACAGGGCATGATATGGACTTTGGATTTTCACCACTTCAAACGTCAATGTCTCCGACCTGGAATCATGATCATCCCCAAAGGCCACTTCTAGAGCTATCTTACCAACGGGATATGCTGATCTGCCAGGCACTACACTGTGGAATACTGTATTAGACGGTTTGAGATTCTTATCTGTTAGTCCCATACGACGGAAGGTCTCATAGTACAGGATGTTAATGCTGCTCCCTCCATCCATGAGCACCTTGGTGAACTTATAACCTCCCACCTGAGGCGCCACCACCAGAACCAACTGACCCGGATTCTCGACCTAGGGTGGGTGATCCTCTCTGCTCCATATGATTGGCTGTTCAGACCAACGTAGATAACGGGGTATGGCCGGTTCAACAGAGTTGACTGCCCGCCTCTGAACCTTCCGGTCTCGCTTGTCCAAGCTAGTGGTAAAGACATGGTACTGCCCACTACTCAACTGCTTCGGGTTGCTCTGGTAACCTGACTGTTGCTGCTGTTGGTTGTAACCACCCTGGTTGTTCTGACTATTTTGACCATTATGTCCGCCCGGATTACCATTAAATCCTGAACCAGAACTTCCTCCACCGTAACCCGGCCCGGACCCCGAGCCACCGCCAGATTCGTGATCATACCGGAAATTATTAGAATTCTTGAACTCCTGCATAATAAAGCAATCCTTCCAAAGGTGGGTTGCTGGCTCCTCCTTCGTCCCATGTCTTGGACAGGGCTGGCTTAGCAGATAGTTTGGGCGGTTTGGGTTAGGGTTGGGTGCTCCATTACGATTTTTCGTCCTACCCTTGTGTCGCTGGCCATTGTCATGTGCGTTGGTATTAGCCACAAAGTCCATGTTACCATCCGCTTTATGCTTGCCTCCTCCGCCATTGCCTACCCAGTGATGCTGCTGACCTTTGGAGCTGCTGTTCTTCTTCCCTTTCCCTGTCTTTTCATCATCAGATTCGGGATCCTTGGTACTATCAGAATCAGCATATTTCACCAAAGCGGCCATGAGGGTCCCCATGTCGGTGCAATGACGCTTCATCCGTCCCAATTTCAACTTCAGGGGCCCAAACCGGCAGTTGCCTTCTAGGGTTAATACTGCGGTGTCAGCGTTGATGCGGTCTGAGGAGTGCAACACTTGTGAAACCCGGCGCACCCAATGAGTCGTTGATTCTCCTTCTCCTGGACGCATGCAGCTAAGTCCACTATCGACATAGGCTATTTACAGGTATCCTTGAAATTGCTGATAAACCGGGCTCGTAATTGGGCCCATGAACTGATAGAATTAGCTGGCAAGCTTTTTAACCAAGTACGGGCCGTTCCTTCAAGCATCATGGTGAAGTATTTCACACACGCCATGTCATCCACATCAAGCATCTCCATGGCCATCTCATAGCTCTCCACCCATGTCTCTGGAGGTTGATCCGCCGTGTAATTTGGTACCTTGCGCGGGCCTTTGAAATCCTTGGGCAGGCGCACGTTGCGTAAAGCGGGGATAAGGCAAGGCATCCCCAAAGAACTAGAAGTAACACCAGGTTCGATCAAGATGGTTGGACGAACCGGCGTGAGCTGCCGAGCCTGATGCTGTGCGGCTAACTCGGCCTCCCTGCGTGCTCGGGCCCAGTTCACCACTTCCTGAGCGTCATCAGCACCACCCGTCGGGTTGTTACCACGGGGTGCTCCACGTCGTTCATTACTCGACACCGCTGGTTCATCCATATGTCTGCTATAGCTCCGGCTTGGGCGGGGGGTCGAGTGGATCCGGTCGCGGCTGTACGAGTATGCTTCCTGTTGGGCCAAAGCTGTCCTCAGAAGTTCCTTGACCCGTCGCGTCTCTACTGCCTGCGGTGAGTCACCTTCAATTGGAATGGCCTCCAGCCGTGCAGCAGCGGCAACAAGATTGTCCATTGGGTTGGAGTAGTGACCCGGAGGTGTTAAAGCATCCTGAGGTATAACGGTGTTTTGACGAGGCGGGTCCATCTGACGAGGCTGAATCGGTGCACCGGTCCCAGGGGCTTCTGCCCGGTTCCCCTCCAGCGGATTGCCGGCTCTTGGTCCTGGAGTGTTGAAAAGGTCTCTGGCCTCGAAAACCGGAGGTAAGCGGGATCGGTGCTTCCTCCTCATGACTTCATGCGACGCGCTCTGGTCCAACATAAGCCTGTAGGCCTGTGCGTCTAAAGCGGCCCGCTCTGCGGCCATCCTGGTGTCCTCAGCCGCCAGATCCGCCTTGGCCTGGGTGATCTGTTCCTTTACCTTTGAAATCTCCGTGTTGTGAACGTCCTGATCTGGCGGATTAACTTCCGCCATAAGCACAGCCAACGCATCAAATAATTCTGATAGAACCTGAGCCAGCGGGCTCATAGGGCCTCCTGCTCCGACAGCCGTCACCGCTGCTGAACCGGAGATCATTGCCGCGGCTGTCGAAGAATGAAGCGCTGCTTGTGTTCCGGTCATGAATATTCCAACCCAGTTGGGTAGATCAGAGGGGTCCGAAATACTGTCACCATCGGAACAGCTCCCAATCCGGCCATCTTGTAGCTGATAAAGAGATTCGATTTCTCCGATCGAAGATTCGTCATCGGAACAAACGACAGTCGCCCTGCGAAACTCCGATCTGTCCTCATAACTTCCTCCATGGATGACTCCCATGAAGGCACGCTTCATGGCCGGTTTAACCCGGGCAGATTGCGCACGCTGAGCCGTCTCGATGAGGTCGGTGCAGATGTCCGGCTCAGGGCCCGGTTCACCGATCTTGCCAATGAAAACGTGAATGCTACCAAAGGGGACCCGGTACCCATACTCAATTGAGCCGGCCTCGGGGCCCCAGCCTGCATCGTCGATGTAGAGCTTGCCGCGACGACTCTTAGTCATCCGGCCTACAGCGTAGCCCTTGAGTCCTTCAAAGCGGCCCTCCAAGAACCGGAAACCATCGTGCGATAGCCCCACGGTGGGCGCCAACTATCGTGGTTTTGTCACGGCAGATGTCCTAGAGAAAGGACTTAGTCGTGGAGCCATCGCGACGGGTTAGCTTGAAGGGGTTAAAGCGGACACAAGGACGCAAGAGAGTTTATACTAGTTCGTCCCCTTCGATGAAGGTAAAAGCCTACGTCTATTGTGATGGAATTGATGGGGTTTCGATGACTAGGGAGCAAACAAGCTTCGCCTATGTCTTGAGTTGTTGTCTCTTCTCTGAACCGCCGCCGGGTCGTCCCCTTATATACACGGGTGACGCCCGTCGGTCCACAGATTCCCAATACTGGTTCATAGATGTGTCCAGTTTGGTCTTTACTTATTCCTAACTTACAATACAAGTTACATACCAACGCTGGTTTACGGCTACAGGCCTTAAACCGACCATGGGCCTTGAGCTCTCATCTGCCTTCTTGGGTTTTAACATAATTAACTACTGATGAAGTTAACCCGGCCCAGATAGGCCGGTTTACGCCCAGTAGTAATATCCCCAACACCGAGTAACTTTCCACCTGGAACTCCAAACGTGCACTTTGATGGATTGAGCTTGATATCATACCTTCTAAGGTTGGCAAAGGTTTCAGCAAGGTCAGTCAGTAGGTCGTAACCTTTACGTGACTTGACCACAATGTCATCCATTAATGCTTCCACATTTCGACTGATCTGAGTGAGCAGACACTTCTGAATCATCTGCATGAATGTGGCTCCGGCGTTCTTCAAGCCGAATGGCATTGTGACATAACAGAAGCATCCAAATGGGGTGATAAAAGCTGTCTTTATTTCGTCGGGTCCGTACAGACGGATCTGGTGGTACTCGGAGTAGGCGTCCAAAAAGGACAAACGCTCGCACCCTGCAGTCGAGTCGACTATCTGATCGATGCGAGGGAGAGGGAAGTGATCGTTCGGGCAGGCCCGATTGATATGCTTGAAATCAATACACATGCGAAGTGAGTCATCTTTCCTTGGGACCATGACAACATTGGCTAACCACTCGGAGTGATAAATCTCTCGGATAAACTCAGCTGCCAAAAGCCGAGCCACCTCTTCACTGATTGCCTTTCTTTTCTGGACGGCGGACCGTCGAAGATGCTCTTTGACTAGTTTCACCTTCAGGTCGACTCGCAAACGATGTTCAGCCAGTCCCCTGGGAACACCTGACATGTTAGAAGGCTTCCATGCAAAGATGTCCCAGTTCTCACGGAGGAACTGGATGAGTGCTTCTTCCTATTTGGAGTCGAGTGTGGTTGAAATGTGAGTCGGAGCTGCATTGGGATCCGTCGGGTGAATGTGAATCGACTCCGTTTCACCAGATGACTGGAATGCTGAATCTGTGGCTGGCTTCTTGGCTTGCAGCAAGTCACTCGGATCTGCATTTTTCTGGTATTGTTGCAATTCTACCACGGCCATCTGGGCATCGGTGATCTTTGAGCCCTTCTGGAAGCATTCTTCTGCCTTCTTCCGGTTACCAGAGATAGTGATCACTCCTCTGGGACCAGGCATCTTCAGTTTGAGGTGCACGTAACATGGTCGAGCCATAAATCGTGCATAAGCTGGTCTGCCTAGAATTGCATGATAAGCACTCTAGAAATCCACAACTTCAAACGTCAACTTTTCTTTTCAGTAATTTTTGGAATCACCGAAAACCATGTCGAGTGCAATCTGACCGAGGGATGCAGCCTTCTTGCCTGGAATGACTCCATGGAAACTCATATGGCTTTCGCTGAGTCTGTGTTGGGGATCATAGCAGAAATTCAAAAAATTTCCTACGTGTCACCAAGATCAATCTATGGAGTAATCTAGCAACGAGGGGAAGGGGAGTGCATCTACATACCCTTGTAGATTGCTAAGCGGAAGCGTTGCGAGATCGCGGATGAAGGAGTCGTACTCGTAGCGATTCAGATCACGGTTGATTCCGATCTAAGCGCCGAACCACGGCGCCTCTGTGTTCAACACACATGCAGCCCGGTGACGTCTCCCACGCCTTGATCCAGCAAGGGGAGCAGGAGAGGTTGGGGAAGACTCCGTCCAGCAGCAGCACGGCGGCGTGGTGATGGTGGAGGAGCGCGGGATTCCAGCAGGGCTTCGCCAAGCACTATGAGAGACGAGGAGGGAGAGAGGTAGGGCTGCGCCTTGGGAGAGAGACTCATGTGTTGTGCAGCCCCAAAACCTCCACTATATATAGGGGCAAGGGCAAGGGGAGGCGCCCTAGGGTTTCCCCTAGGGGGCGGCGGCCAGGGCAGATGGGATCTCCCCTTTGGGTGACTTGGCCCCCAAGCGAGGAGGTGTGAACCCTAGATGGGGCGCCCCAAACCCCCTGGTCACGTGGGATTAGGTGAGGGGGGCGCACAGCCCCTTAGTGGGCTGGTTTGCCCCCTTCCCTTGGCCCATGAAGCCCCCCAACACTTGTCGGGGCTCCCGAAACACCTTTCGGTCATGCTGGTCATCACCTGGTACCTCCGGAACACTTCCGAACTCCAAAACCCTTCGTCCAATATATCAATCTTCACCTCCGGACCATTCCGGAACTCCTCGTGACATCCGGGATCTCATCCGGGACTCCGAATAACATTTGGTAACCGCGTACATACTTTCCCTATAACCCTAGCGTCATCGAACCTTAAGTGTGTAGACCCTACGGGCTCGGGAATCATGCAGACAGGACCGAGACATCTCTCTGGTCAATAACCAACAACGGGATCTGGATACCAATGTTGGCTCCCACATGTTCCACGATGATCTCATCGGATGAACCACGATGTCAAGGATTCAGTCAATCCCGTATACAATTCCCTTTGTCTACCGGTATAGTACTTGCCCGAGATTCGATCGTCGGTATCCCGATACCTTGTTCAATCTCTTTATCGGAAAGTCTCTTTACTCGTTCCGTAACACATCATCCCGTGATCAACTCCTTGGTCACATTGTGCACATTATGATGATGTCCTACCGAGTGGGCCCAAAGATACCTCTCCATTTACACGAAGTGACAAATCCCAGTCTCGATTCGTGCCAACCCAACAGACACTTTCGGAGATACCCGTAGTGCACCTTTATAGCCACCTAGTTACGTTGTGATGTTTGGTACACCCAAAGCATTCCTATGGTATCCGGGAGTTGCACAATCTCATGGTCTAAGGAAATGATACTTGACATTAGAAAAGCTTTAGCAGACGAACTATACGATCTTGTGCTAGGCTTAGGATTGGGTCTTGTCCATCACATCATTCTCCTAATGATGTGATCCCGTTATCAATGACATCCAATGTCCATGGTCAGGAAACCATGACCATCTATTGATCAACGAGCTAGTCAACTAGATGCTTACTAGGGACATGTTGTGGTCTATGTATTCACACATGTATTATGGTTTCTAGTTAATACAATTATAGCATGAACAATAGACAATTATCATGAACAAGGAAATACAATAATAACCATTTTATTATTGCCTCTAGGGCATATTTCCAACAGTCTCCCACTTGCACTAGAGTCAATAATCTAGTTCACATCACTATGTGATTGTAATGAATCCAACACCCATGGGGTATGTTCATATCTTGCTTGTGAGAGAGGTTTATCAGTCAATGGGTTTGAACCTTTCAGATCCATGTGTGCTTTACAAATCTCGATGTCATCTTGTAGATGCAGCTACCACGCGCTACTTGGAGCTATTCCAAATAACTGCTCTACTATACGAATCCGGTTTACTCCTTAGAGTCATCCGGATTAGTGTCAAAGTTTGCATCGACGTAACCTTTTACGACGAACTCTTTTACCACCTCCATAATCGAGAAGATTCCTTAGTCCACTAGTTACTAAGGATAAGTTCGATCGCTGTCATGTGATCCGTTCCTGGATCACTCTTGTACCCCTTGACTGACTCATGGCAAGGCACACTTCAGGTGCGGTACACAACATAGCATACTATAGAGCCTACATCTAAAGCATAGGGGACGACCTTCGTCCTTTCTCTCTCTTCTGCCGTGGTCAGGTCTTGAGTCTTACTCAATACTCACACCTTGTAACACGGCCAAGAACTCCTTCTTTGCTGATCTATTTTGAACTCCTTCAAAATCTTGTCACGGTATGTATTCATTTGAAAGTACTATTAAGCGTTTTTGATCTATCCTTATAGATCTTGATGCTCAATGTTCAAGTATCTTAATCCAGGTTTTCCATCAAAAAACACTTTTCAAATAACCCCGCATGCTTTCCAGAAATTCTACATCATTTTTGATCAACAATATGTTAACAACATATACTCATCAAAAATTCTATAGTGCTCCCACTCACGCCTTTGGAAATACAAGTTTCTCATAAATTTTGTATAAATCCAAAATCTTTGATCATCTCATCAAAGCATACATTCCAATTCCGAGATGCTTACTCCAGTCCTTAGAAGGATTGCTGGAGCTTTGCATACTTGTTAGAATCTTTCAGGATTGATAAAACCTTCTGGTAGTATCACATACAACCTTTCCTCAAGAAAAACATCGAGGAAACAATGTTTGACATCCTATCTGCAAGATTTCATAAATAATGCAGTAACTACTAACATAATTCCAACAGACTCTTCGCATCGCTACGAGTGAGAAAGTCTCATCGTAGTCAACTCCTTGAACTTGTCGGGAAACATCTTAATGACAAGTCGAGCTTTCTTAATGGTGACACTTACTATCATTGTCTGTCTTCCTTTTAAAATCCATCTGCACCCAACAGCCTTACGACCATCAAGTAGTTCTTTCAAAGTCTATACTTTGTTTTATACATGGATCCTCTCTCGGATTTTATGGCCTCGAGCCATTCGTCGGAATCCGGGCCCACCATCGCTTCTCCATAGCTCATAGGTTCATTGTTGTCTAGAAACATGACTTCCAAGACAGGATTACGTACCACTCTGAAGTAGTACACATCCTTGTCGACTATGAGGTTTGGTAGTGACTTGATCCGAAGTTTCATGATCACTATCATAAGCTTCCATTTCAATTGGTGTAGGTGCCACAGGAACAACTTCCTGTGCCATGCTACACACTAGTTGAAGTGACGGTTCAGTAACCTCATCAAGTCTCCACCATCCTCCCACTCAATTCTTTCGAGAGAAACTTTTCCTCGAGAAAGGACCCGTTTCTAGAAACAATCACTTTTGCTTCCAGATCTGAAATAGGAGGTATACCCAACTATTTTTGGGTATTCTATGAAGATGCATTTATCCTCTTTGGGTTCGAGCTTATCAGCCTGAAACTTTTTCACATAAGCATCACAACCCCAAACTTTTAAGAAACAACAGCTTAGGTTTCTCTAAACCTGTAGTTCATACGGTGTCGTCTCAACGGAATTGTGTGGTGCCCTATTTAGAGTAACCATTATTCTCCTTAAATGAATAACCGTATTGCGATAAACATAATCCAATCATGTCTATGCTCAACGCAAACACCAAATAACAATTATTTAGGTTTAACACCAATCTCGATGGTAGAGGGAGTATGCGATGCTTGATCATATCAACCTTGGAAACACTTCCAACACATATCATCATCTCACCTTCAGCTAGTCTCCGTTTATTCCACAGCCTTTTATTTCGAGTTACTAACACTTAGCAACTGAACCGGTATTTTAATACCCTGGTGCTACTAGGAGTACTAGTAAAGTACACATTAATATAACGTATTTCCAAAATACTTCTGTTGACCTTGCCAGCCTTCTCATCTACCAAGTATCTAGGGTAGTTCTGCTTCAATGACCGTTCCCCTCATTAAAGAAGCACTTAGCCTCGGGTTTGGTTCAACCTTGGATTTCTTCACTAGAGCAGCAACTGATTTGCCGTCTCATGAAGTATCCCTTCTTTCCCTTGCCCTTCTTGAAACTAGTGGTTTAACCATCAACAATTGATGCTCCTACTTGATTTCTACTTTCACGGTGTCAAACATCGTGAGTTTCTCAAGGATCATCATGTCTATCCCTGATATGTTATAGTTCATCATGAAGCTCCAATAGCTTGGTGGCAGTGACTATGGAGAATCATCACTATCTCATCTGGAAGATTAACTCCCACTCGATTCAAGTGATTGTAGTACTCAGACAATCTGAGCACATGCTCAATGATTGAGCTTTTCTCCCTTAGTTTGCAGGCTTAAGAAACTTGTCAGAGGTCTCATACCTCTTGACGTGGGCACTAGTCTGAAATCCCAATTTCAGTCTTTGGAACATCTCATATGTTCTGCGACGTTTCAAAATGTCTTTGGTGCCACAATTTTAAACCGTTAGTATTACTCACTGAACTATCATGTAGTCATCAAAACGTGTATGTCAGATGTTTCCCAACATCTACAGACGACGCTCAAGGTTCAGCACACTGAGCGGTGCATTAAGGACATAATCCTTCTGTGTAGCAATGAGGACAATCCTTAGTTTACGGACCCAGTCCGCATAATTGCTACTGTCAACTCTCAACTAAATTTTCTCTAGGAACATATCTAAAACAGTAGAACCTAAGCATGAGCTACGACATAATTTGCAAAGACCTTTTTGACTATGTTCATGATAGTTAAGTTCATCTAATCAAATTATTCAATGAACTCCCACTTAGATAGACATCCCTCTAGTCATCTAAGTGATACATGATTCGAGTCAACTAAGCCGTGTCCGATCATCACATGAGACGAACTAGTCATCGTCGGTGAACATCTTCATGTTGATCGTATCCACTATACGACTCATGTTCGACCTTTCGGTCTTCCGTGTTCCGAGGCCATGTCTGTACAAGCTAGGCTCATCAAGTTAACCTAAGTGTATTGCGTGTCTAAATTTGGCTTACACCCGTTGTATGCGAATGTTAGAACCTATCACACCCGATCATCACGTGGTGCTTTGGAACAACGGACCTTAGCAACGGTGCACAATTAGGGGCAAAACTTTCTTGAAATTTTAGTGAGGGATCATCTTATTTATGCTACTGTCATTCTAAGCAAATAAGATGTAAACATGACAAACATCACATGCAAATCATAAAGTGACATGATATGGCCAATATCATCTTGCGCCTTTGATCTCCATCTTCGAGGCACGGCATGAACACCATTGTCACCGGCATGACACCATGATCTCCATCATCATGATCTCCATCATTGTGTCTTCATGAAGTTGCCTCGCCAACTATTACTTCTACTACTATGGCTAACAATTAGCAATAAAGTAAAGTAATTACATGGCGTTTTCATTGACACGCAGGTCATAAATAAATTAAGACAACTCCTATGGCTCCTGCCGGTTGTCATACTCATCGACATGCAAGTCGTGATTCCTATTACAAGAACATGATCAATCTCATACATCACATCCTTTTGGCCATATCACATCACATAGCATACCCTGCAAAAACAAGTTAGACGTCCTCTAATTGTTGTTGCATGTTTTACGTGGCTGCTATAGGTTTCTAGCAAGAATGTTTCTTACCTACGCCAAAACCACAAAGTGATATGCCAATTTCCATTTACCCTTCATAAGGACCCTTTTCATAAAATCTGATCCGACTAAAGTGGGAGAGACAGACACCCGCTAGCCACCTTATGCAACTAGTGCATGTCAGTCGGTGGAACCAGTCTCACGTAAGCGTACATGTAAGGTCGGTCCGGGCCGCTTCATCCCACGATGCCGCCGAATCAAGATAAGACTAGTAATGGCAAGTAAATTGACAAAATCGACGCCCACAACAACTTGTGTTCTACTCATGCATAGAAACTACGCATAGACCTAGCTCATGATGCCACCATTGGGGATCGTAGCAGAAATTCAAAAAATTTCCTACGTGTCACCAAGATCAATCTATGGAGTAATCTAGCAACGAGGGGAAGGGGAGTGCATCTACATACCCTTGTAGATCGCTAAGTGGAAGCGTTGCGAGATCGTGGATGAAGGAGTCGTACTCGTAGCGATTCAGATCGCGGCTGATTCCGATCTAAGCGCCAAACCACAGCGCCTCCGCGTTCAACACACATGCAGCCCAGTGATGTCTGCCACGCCTTGATCCAACAAGGGGAGAAGGAGAGGTTGGGGAAGACTCCGTCCAGCAGCAGCACGATGGCGTGGTGATGGTGGAGGAGTGCGGGATTCCAGCAGGGCTTCGCTAAGCACTACGAGAGATGAGGAGGGAGAGAGGTAGGGTTGCGCCTTGGGAGAGAGAGACTTGTGTGTTGTGCAGCCCCAAAACCTCCACTATATATAGGGGCAAGGGCAAGGGGAGGCGCCCTAGGGTTTCCCCTAGGGGGGCGGCGGCCAGGGCAGATGGGATCTCCCCTTTGGGTGACTTGGCCCCCAATCCAGGAGGTGGGAACCCTAGATGGGGCGCCCCAAACCCCCTGGTCACGTGGGATTAGGTGAGGGGGGCGCACAGCCCCTTAGTGGGCTGGTTTGCCCCCTTCCCTTGGCCCATGAAGCCCCCGAACACTTGCCGGGGCTCCCGAAACACCTTTCGGTCATGCTGGTCATCACCCGGTACCTCCAGAACACTTCCAAACTCCAAAACCCTTCGTCCAATATATCAATTGTAGTGACCAGACCTCAAACAGTCTGATCTCTGTGCTCCGGTGTCATCCCTGGATCAGTAATGCTGACACCACACAGTACTCGGAGGATTTATAGCAGAGTAGCAATCAGACACTTATTACATCGAGTGTCTCAAAAGAGAATTTATTACAATAAATATGGCTTAAGGCCATCTAATAACAATAACAGCGAAAGGCTTGGAAGATAAGTGAGTCCATCAACTCCAACGACATCATTGAGTATAGGACCACGACCTAAAAACTCCTTAATCATCGTCTGAAAAGTCTGCAACATTAACGTTGCAGCCCGAAACGGGTTAGCACATGGAATATGCTGGCAAGGTAACACATAGAGAATAATGGAATGAAACAGCTATACTATATGCATATTTGGCTGGTGGAAAGGCTCTATGGTTACTGTTTTGCGTAAAGCCAATTTTTCCCTACTTCAAAGGAATAAATTTAATTACTATCATGGTGGTTGTTAAACATTGAGAATGGTTGACAGCATTCTCAATCCCAATTAAGCATCATCATTAAACATAACCCAACAAAATTTATTTAGAGTAACATGTTGAGATTCACATGAAAATCCAGGTACTAGATACTCAAGATGTCCATAATCGGGGACACGGCTAACCATGATTAGTTTATTACACTCTGCAGAGGTTTGCGCACTTTTCCCCACAAGACTCGATCGCCTTCGTTTGGTTTCTCGCACTACATGGTGTTTGAGAAGACGGATGACCGAGACATAGTCTTTCAGAAGCGCTAGCACCTTACGATGGGTAGACCGTACCACCTACATCCCCTACATCTACTAGTCTACCACTGTAAGAGTTCGCATGACTTAGTCAACTATGCTAGAGCCCATAATAGCTTGTGGCTGCACACGGAAGTTTCTAGTATGAATAGTCTCATGATCCCTTTGAGCCTGGGTGGCGGTCCAAAGAAAACAGGCAAGTCCTGAAATACCCAGGTGCCTCAATCCACCCAGATGTGTGTTTAAGTTGCCACCTTAGATAAACCATTAATTAACAATCTCACATCTGTCATGGATTTCACTCACCCAATCCACGTCTACTAGCATAGCATGGCATAATAAGAAAACGTAGAAGTAACTCCCAAAGGTTTGATGATAAACAGGTAATAGGTACTACCTCGTCTACTTCCCATCCCACAATTTAATTAGATCCTAATCATGCAATGTGTGAGGATTGATCTAATGCAATAAAACTGGGTAGTAGAAAAGGTATGATCAAAGTGTTACTTGCCTTGCTGATGATCCGCGAAACCTAACGATTCGAAGTAACAGGCAACGCACTCCGGGTATTCTATCGCAGACAAACAAACAAGCATACAATAAGTACTCATCTAATGCACAGGTAAAACTCAAATAAGAGATCTAACCAGAAAGTTCAACTTAAGAACTCCGGTTGGCAAAAAGAATCAAATCGAACGAAGCAACGAAAACCAAACGACGAAAGAAAACAACTTCGTTCTAGTAATTTGGATCTAGGGAAAATTTTACAGTAACAAAAACTTGTTTAAGTTGGTTAAACGGATAGAGGGTTTCGAGACGAAACTCTAGGCGCTTGAATCGCCTGATTCTGATAAACGAGCGGAAAGTTAAACTAAAACGAAAATCGGATCAGGAATCGCGATCAGATAAATCGCAGATTTAATCCGAGAAAAAAAACGACGAACGCTGATTTTTTTTCTCTTTTTTTCTTTTCTTTTTTTTCGGCACGGAAATCGAGGCGCTACGAACCTCGGGCGGCAGGATCGTCGGCGGCGGCTCCGGCGGCGCGCGCGGATCGAGGTGAGGCTGATGGGCTGGGGCGGCTCGGGGCGGCGCTATTTAAAGGCTGCCCCCGGGCGGTGTCCCGCTCGGGTACGGCCCAAAGTCGGTTCATTTTTTTTAATTGTTCCACTCGGAAGAAAAAGAAAAATAAATACTAAACGGACTCCAAAAATTCCGAAATAAATTTTCACGGGCTTCTAAAATCAAGCCGCACAAGGTGAACATTTATTTGGGCCCTAAATGCAATTTTGAAAAATGCACATTTTTCCTAAATTCAAATAAAACACCGAAAAACTCCGAAATAAAATCTTATTTGATTTTATTATTAAATCCTCAATATTTCTTTATTTTGGGAAAGTCATTTTATTCCCTCCCTCATATTTTTGTAATAGAAATAATTGATGATAAAATAAATAAAATCAAATGATCCTATTCTCAAAATTTGAGAAAACTCAAATATGAAAATAACGAAATCCCCAACTCTCTCCGTGGGTCATTGAGTTGCGTAGAATTTCTAGGATCAACCAAAATGCAAAATAAAATATGATATGCAATGATGATCTAATGTATAACATTCCAAATTGAAAATTTGGGATGCTACAAACCTACCCCCCTTAAGATGAATCTCGCCCTCGAGATTCAGGTTGGCTAGAAAATAGGTGAGGGTGGTCTTTGAGCAAATCTTCCTCTCGCTCCCAGGTGGCTTCATCCTCTATGTGGTTGCTCCACTGAACTTTGCAAAACTTGATAACCTTGCTGTGAGTAACTCGACTGGCAAACTCGAGAATCTTGACTGGTTTCTCCTCGTAGGTCAAATCGTTATCCAGCTGAATAGTTTCCAATGGCACTGTGTCTCTCAACGGTATGTCAGCCATCTCCGCGTGACATTTCTTTAACTGAGAAACGTGGAACACATCATGAACTCCTGACAATCCTTCAGGTAATTCCAACTTGTAGGCCACTTCTCCCATACGCTCTGAAACTCGATATGGTCCTACAAATCGTTGTGCTAACTTCCCTTTAACTCCAAAACGCTTTGTTCCCCGAAGTGGAGATACTCAAAGATAAGCTCTGTCTCCGACTTCATAAAATGTCTCCTTGTGTTTAGAATCTGCATAACTTTTCTGTCTGGACTGGGCTACCTTGAGCCTATCGTGAATCAGCTTCACCTTCTGTTCAGACTCTTTAATCAAGTCAGGACCAAACAACTGGCAGTCTCCAACTTCGTCCCACGACAACGGTGTCCTACACCTCCTTCCATACATAGCTTCGAAAGGGGCCATCTTTAAACTGGTTTGATAACTGTTGTTGTAAGAGAACTCTGCATAAGGCAAATTATCGTCCCAACTAGATCCATAATCTAGTGCACAAGCTCTCAGCATATCCTCCAAAATCCGATTGACTCTCTCGGTCTGTCCATCTGTCTGTGGATGGAAAGCTGTACTGAATTCTAGCCTGGTTCCCAAAGTTTCATGCAACTGCTTCCAGAACTTCGAGGTAAACTGGGTTCCTCTATCCGATATGATACTCCTTGGAACTCCATGCAGACATACGATCCTGGTCATGTATATCTTTGCCAACTTAGCACTGGTATAAGTGGTCTTTACTGGGATGAAATGAGCTACTTTCGTCGATCGATCAACTACAACCCAAATCGAGTCATAGCCTGAACGAGTCTTGGGCAATCCTGTGATAAAATCCATGCCTAGCTTATCCCACTTCCATTCGGGTATCGGCAATGGTTGTAACAATCCTGCTGGCTTCTGATGCTCTGCCTTTACTCTCTGACATACATCACAAACTGCTACATACTCCGCTATATCCTTCTTCATTCCAGTCCACCAGAAAATATCCTTCAAATACAAATACATCTTGGTATTTCCTAGGTGAATTGAATACGGTGAGTCATGTGCCTCTTGCAAAATCAACTTCCTGATCTCCGGGTCATTGGGCACATAAACGCGGTCTTCAAACTATAGGGTGTCGTGTTCATCCTCACGAAATCCTTTAGCTTTTCCTTTGCTCAGTTTCTCCTTTATAGCAGCAATCTCTTTGTCGGCTTTCTGAGCTTCTCTGATTCTATCCATCAAGGTTGAATGAATCTCCATTGCTGCTACATAACCTCTCGGAACTATTTCCAAACATAGTTCACGAAGATTTTCGGCTAACTCCCTTGGTATTCCTCCCGTCATTAATGTATTGACATGGCTCTTGCGGCTTAATGCGTCAGCTACTACATTAGCCTTTCCGGGGTGATAATGCCATTTCATATCATAATCCTTGATAAGCTCCAACCATCTCCTTTGTCTGAGATTCAACTCCTTCTGTGTGAAAATGTACTTCAAACTCTTATGATCCGTGTACACCTCACAATGATTTCCAATGAGAAAATGTCTCCATGTCTTCAATGCATGCACTACGGCTGCTAACTCCAAATCATGCGTGGCATAATTCAACTCATGAGGCTTTAGTTGTCTTGAGGCATATGAAACAACTCTCCCTTCCTGCATAAGCACTGCTCCAAGTCCTCGACGTGAAGCGTCGCAATACACCTCATAATCCTTGGTCTGGTCTGGCAAAATCAACGCTGGTGAGGTAACTAAGCGTTTCTTCAACTCTTGGAAACTAGCCTCACACTCCTCTGTCCATATGAACTTGGTATCTTCTTCAACAACTCAGTCATAGGCTTCACAATCTTTGAGAAATTCTCAATAAATCTCCGGTAGTATCCTGCGAGTCCAAGAAAACTCTGGATCTCTCCAACTGTTGTTGGGGCTTCCCACTTAGTCATGGTTTCAACTTTAGCGGGATCTACTGCTATACCTTCTCCAGATATAACATGTCCGAGGAATCCTACTTCCTTCAACCAAAACTCACATTTGCTGAACTTGGCATATAATTGATGTTCTCTGAGCTTTCCAAGTACCAAACGCAAATGCTCCTTATGTTCCTCTTCATTCTTCGAATAAACCAGGATATCATCAATGAACACTACGATGAACTTATCCAAAAACTCCATAAACACTTTGTTCATCATGTTCATAAAATAGGCAGGTGCGTTAGTCAGACCAAATGACATAACGGTATACTCATACAGCCCATACCTAGTTGTAAAAGCTGTCTTCGGAGTATCCTGTTCTCGAATCTTCAACTGGTGGTATCCTGATCGCAAATCGATCTTGGAAAATACCTTACCTCCTTGCAATCGGTCAAACAGATCATTGATCATTGGTAGCGGGTACTTGTTCTTGATCGTTACTTCATTCAATCCTCGATAATCAACAACCATCCTTAACGATCCATCTTTCTTCTCCACCAGAAGTACTGGCGATCCCCAAGGCGAAGAACTTGGGTGAATATATCCTTTATCCAGTAACTCCTTAATCTGCTTCTTAATTTCCACCAAATCCTTTGCTGGCATCCTATATGGTCTCTTTGATATTGGACCTGTGCCTGGCAATAGCTCAATCAAAAACTCAATATCTCTATCCGGTGGCATGCCTGGTGTCGGTGTCAAAACTGGCGGATCTCGGGTAGGGGTCCCGAACTGTGCGTCTAGGCCGGATGGTAACAGGAGGTAGGGGACACGATGTTTTACCCAGGTTCGGGCCCTCTTGATGGAGGTAAAACCCTACGTCCTGCTTGATTAATATTGATGATATGGGTAGTACAAGAGTAGATCTACCACGAGATCAAGGAGGCTAAAACCTAGAAGCTAGCCTATGGTATGATTGTTGTATATGAAGTTGATTGCCTACGGACTACAACCCTCCGGTTTATATAGACACCGGATAGGGTTAGGGTTACATAAAGTCGGTTACAATGGTAGGAGATCTTGAATATCCGCATTGCCAAGCTTGCCTTCCACGCCAAGGAAAGTCCCATCCGGACACGGGACGAAGTCTTCAATCTTGTATCTTCATAGTCCAGGAGTCCGGATGAAGGTATAGTCCGGCTACCCGAACACCCCCTAATCCAGGACTCCCTCAGTAGCCCCTGAACCAGGCTTTAATGACGACGAGTCCGGCGCGCAAATTGTCTTCGGCATTGCAAGGCGGGTTCCTCCTCCAAGTCGTTCAAAGAAGATGTAAACACCAAGAGTGGTGTGCGGTTCTGCAAAATAAGCTTCCACATATTGCCATAGAGAGAATAATATTAACACAAATCAAATCTGCTGACGTATTCCGCAGTGCGTCAATACACTATAGCCAAGTCCTTCACTCGAATCGTTTTCACTTTTCCACCTCAGCGTGTTTTGCGAGGAGGTTTCCTTGGCACGTCTTGTCAAAGCAGAGATCGTGTGCCCCCCTTTTACGGGATTCTCATCAATACGGATGTGGGTAACCCAATCGTGCCCGTTAGCATGTTTTCTCGATTAAAGGTGAGTCCCAAACGGTTACGGGGAGGGCTCCTGGTATTCAACCTCTTATAAAGAGACCAGGGCCTTACTCCTTTTCTCCAATCCCAAAACAAGTTCGCCCGTCGCCTCGAGTTCCAACACCCTAGGCTCCAGATTCCGGGCGCCTCAGACCTTCGACAATGTCCGGTTCCGACCTTCAAGGCCGATGGATGCCCTCCACCGTCACGGAGGAGGATGTGCTAAAGTTGAGAGAGGCTAAGTTCTTGACCGCCGAAATTCTGCACAGGTTGCCTGCTCAAAGGCAGGCTATCCCCAGTCCCCAGCCCGGTGAGAGCGTAGTGTTCATGTCTCACTTCCTTCGGGAGTTAGGCTTCCCGATGGATCCCTTCGTGAGGGGGCTGCTATTTTATTACGGGCTGGAATTTCACGACTTAGCTCCGGAGTCCATCCTCCACATTTCCTCATTCATCGTTGTGTGCGAAGTGTTCCTCCGTGTTACTCCTCACTTCGGATTATGGCTCAAGACTTTTGGAGTGGAGCCGAAGATGATCGAGGGACGACGCGCAGAGTGCGGAGGCGCTGTCATAAGTAAGAATGCTGATGCTCCATGGCCCGAGGGCTCCTATCAAGAGGAGCTCGGCTTGTGGCAACGAGAATGGTTCTATATCACCGTTGCCAGGAGCGCCAAGTGGGTGGCGCCTCCTGCCTTTCGCTCGGGTCCCCCACCACGGCTAGCGTCATGGGTCAACAAAGGATTAGATTGGGGGTTATCCAAAGACGTGCCCCTGTTACAGGGCCGCATTAGGGATCTCTTAGAAGGAGACCTCAACCTGGTCAAGGTGACGCAGGTCATGCTGATTCGCCGAACATTACCCGGCAAACGTTGCTCCCTTCGTTTGTGGGAGTTTTAATCCAGAGGGACCACGAGCTCTCCAACATTTTATGGGCGCAACGCTCGTGGAGATGTATAAACTATTCTTCGGATCACAAATGATGTGTCCGGATTTGACCGAGGACGCAGGCCTAAGCTGCAATCGCCCGGATTCCCATGTAAGTAACCTTGTGCCCGGACCTACTATCCATATAATCGTCATACACTTGCCCCTAAAAGAGCTGTCCTTCTAAACAGGAGTGGATAGCGAAGGCAAAGCTGATCAGGTGTCTGACTCTCCTTCCCGAAACCAGGCCGGATCCCGTGCTTGTCAGGATGTTGAAGATAATGCCTTTGGAGGGAAGTAAGGGGAAGGACAAGGGAACTATGGCCTCCTCGAAGGAGGCTGCTCCAAAGAGAACCGACAATTCCTCTCCCAAGGGGAAGAAGAGGGCCGCCTCTGACGACCCGGAGACCATGGCCCCGAAGCGGGGGAGAAAATCCTCGTCAGAGGGTCCGACGCCGGGGAGTTCCTCGGCCGAACTACGCCCTCAAAGGGATCAGCTGTCCAGCGAGCCGTAAGTAGAGAGAGGTTTTCCTTTTGAGGGATGAGAGAAATCCTTGATTTATATCTGAGAAGATTAACCGAAATTTTGCCTTGTAGCTCGGACCTCAGCCCTTCTCAGCAGAGCTCGTCTTCGGGGGATCTTCTTCCGGAGATGATGGAGAGCGGGACGCCTCCCCCTGCCGTACCGCCTAGCGAGGCAGGCGACCCTGAGGTGTCGTCGCGGAGGGTTTCTCTGAATCCGGCAGGGGCGGAAGATAGCTATGTGGCCCCCCAAGGCTCTCCGCGTCCGGACTTTGAAAGAGGCCATAGGACAAGTCCGACACCGTCTGGTGCTCGGCCAGAGGAGCTAAAGATTCTGCTGGGGCGAGCTTCTATCTCAGAGGAGCACCGTGCTTTGATGGGCATGGTGATTGAAAGGATTTCATCCGTAGAAAGCGGATTGCATGAGGCCATCAAAAGTTTACTAACGGGTTTTGAGGTACGTTAGATAATGTACACTTTTGTCAGTTGCGCATAAGTAAGATGCGCCCTGTGTAGATAGTAGCCCCTGAGACTCTGCGCGCTGTCAAGAAATGACGGCACGCAAAGGATCATAATCCCAGGTCTAAGATGTTTCCTTTGAATGTAGGTGACGAGGTGTCCGGAATCAAGCCGAACTGATGATGTGGCCGAACTAAAGTGGCAACTGGACATGGCAGATGCCGACATCGCGCTTGTCAACAAGCGGCTTGATGAGGCTCAAGGTATGTAATTCTTCGGGCGGCATCAGGTAAGAGGAGCTTCATGCCAGTGTCTTACAATGTGTGTGCTTGACGCAGATGGTACGACCACCGTGGAGAATCTTAGGGAAGAACTTGCCCGAGCTAAGGAGCAAGCCAGAAAAAGAGATGCGGCTGCCGAGAAGGCCCTTGAAGAGCTGAGAGCCGAACAGGCTGCTCACTGCCAAAGCAAAGAAGAGATGGCCGAGAAGTTAAAGAGCGCTGCAGACCTTTGCAAACTTCTTGAGAAAGAAGACCGAGCGAGACAGACGGACTTAGAGAAGGCCGTTGCCGATGCCAAGGATGCTCGCTCTGTGATGAGAGCTGCGAAGGAGGAGCTGCGTCAGGCCGAATAGATCGCGGCTGGAAAGCCCTTTATGCTGCGGAGGAAGTTTTGTGATCCGAAGTTTGCTCCGTTGGACCGGATGTGGAGTGTGGAGGACACCCATCTGGATTTGGTAGCAAGTGCTGCTGATGCGACCGAACACTTTCGAGATCTAAAAGATCGCGAAGTGGAAAAGCTTTTCTGGTCACAGTTCCACAATCCAGAGCGTCCACTGGTAGTGGATGATCGTTTGGCTCAATGGGCCGAACTGAATAGGTTGTCTGGACTCGCCATGAAGTACGTCATGGGTCACCTGTGGCCGGGGAGATCGGAGCCGAAGAGTTATTTCAGCTTGGTGCAGCAATTCCTTGACGGGTGCCGCGTATAAACGCAATGAAGAGGTCAGCATGCATAGAGGGCGCTAGGATGGCTCTTGCCCGTGTTAAGACATACTGGGCAGAGATGGAGACCACCGTTGTTGCGTCCCGAGATCCGGACAAAAGCCGAGTACCCTCCGAGCACTATTTTTAGGAAGTTCTTGAATGCGCTCGTGTAATAGAGACGCAGTGCCCGAAAGATGCTATGTTATGATAGCATATGTAATTACAAAGTAATATTTTGATAAACTGTAGTGGCCTTTTTTATACTTGAGCCTCCAAGTATTGGGAACACCTCCTGTGCGGCCGTTTTAAGATATATATATATATATATATATATATATATATATATATATAGAATCTGAAAGATGGCAGTCGTTGGCTTCATCCCCCACGCACATAGTGCGGGGGTGCTCGCAAAAGACGCATTTTCACACTTAACCCAATGTCTTGGTCCTACAAAGGAGGTGATAGCACAGCGGGCCAGGCAACTGGACTATAATGCTTTAACACTTCCACTTAGCCATAGGAGTTTGACAATGAGACTATTTAGGTAGCTCCTTGGTGGCAACTGCGCTCGTCTGAGTTCGGGGCGTGTATGTGCCTGACCGGGAAGCGGCCCTTCGTTAAAGCGGAGGAATCCGATATATTCCGATAGGTCATCGAGTGGCTGACCAGTCTCACGCTACATCATGACAGTCAGTTTTCGGCTTTCTCTACTGAGGTGCTCGCCTGGCCGAACCGGGGTACAATCGCAGTAGTTCTCCTGGTGCTACCTTAGCCGATAGAGCGGAACGTAAGGTAGCCGAACTCAGGAGCCGGGCAACCCAACATTTGACCAAAGACATGATTCGGAGCTGATGCATATAATGCCAAAACTCGCGACGCCGAACACTCCCTAAGGTGTTCGGTCTTTATGAGTGCGGGCGAAACAACACTCTTTATTAAAAAGGCCCCTAGTGTCCAGGTACGTGCAAAAATTCTGACGTGGCCACATGCCAAGACGCCAACCTCCTCCTTGGTTATATCAGAAAGAAAAAAACCAGGGGATGTGTAGCAACAAGAGACAGTAAAAAAGGTTTACGCAGGGTCTTAATCTAAAAAGAATCCTTTAGGACGGGTCCCTACTGCACGTATGCGCCTGTGTCTCCGTTGTGCCGTATCCTGGACGGGTGCCGCACGACGTTCATCTATAAAAGAGAGGAACTGAGTTGAAAACGGGTCGTGCCGAAAAAGTTTAAAATAAGCAAAGTATAAAGTAAGATATATAAGGTTGAGCTTTATTGTCTCTTATTGTATATGCGTGGAGCCCCTAGTGCGGGGGTATATGGCTTCTAGGCCTGCATCAATGATGATTTTGCACCGAACTCGTCTATCCGCGTTTGTGGTCTTGAATGACCTATTTTGAAGTTTTTTGGCCGGTGAGGCCATTTTGCTGTGGGGCTGTCAAAGCGGCCGCACAGTCCTCCACTTGGGGAGGCACACTTTAGTGCTTCCCCTTCAAAGAGATGATGCCTCATGGACCGGGCATCTTAAGCGTAAGAGATGCATAATGCGGTATTGCGTTAAAGCGAGCGAAAGCTTCACGTCCCAGTAGTGCTTGATAGCGACTTGAGAACGGGACGATATGGAAGGTCAGCTTTTCGCGGCGGAGGTTGTCGGCAGAGCCGAATGTGACTGTGAGCCGGAAAAAAGCCGTACAATGGGTGCCCGGACCAGGTATTACCCCTTGAAAGGAGGTTTTGCTGCGGTGGATTCTTGCTGGGTTTATCCCCATGTGCTGGATTGTATCCTGATATATCAGGTTTAGTCCACTGCCGCCGTCCATAAGGACATTTGAAAACTGGAGTCCGCCAATTATTGGATCGAGTATCAAGGCAGTCCAGCGTACATTCTTGATATTACTAGAATAATCTAGCTGATCGAAGATGATCGGTTTTGACAACCAGTGGCAGGACCCTTTGGGGATGGGCCGTGTGGTGCATACCTTTATGGGCGCCGCACGTTTTGTTATGTGAAGTGAGTTCACTGTTTTTACTTCTTGTGGGAAGTTCTTTTGTTTCCTGGTGCTCTACTTTTGGGGTTCGTCCTCGTCTTCGCTTGGTGTGTCGAGCCCCTTGTGTTCGGCATTGAGTCTGCCGGATTGTTTGAAAACCCAATAGTATATGTGGGTATGGTTAGCAGGCTTCCCGGGAGTACTGTGTATCTGACATATCCTGTCCAGGATTTTATTTAGGTTGGATGGATCGTCCCTGTTATCCTGCGGGAGCGATTTTTCCTGATTTTGTCGTGAGCCTTTGAATCCGGCATTGACTGCCGTGCTCTTTGGACTTTTGTCCTTACCAGCGACGGTCCTTGTTGCGTCACGGTTTTCCGTTTCCATCCCTGGTTTCGGATGTACTTGGGTCACTGGGGCTGCACCTTGCCAACCAGCTGTCCTCCCCTACACAAAAGCGGGTCATGAGGCTTGTTAGTGCGACCATTGTTCTTGGCTTTTCTTGGCCGAGGTGTCTGGCGAGCCATTCGTCTCGGATGTTATGCCTGAAAGCTGCTAAGGCTTCGGCGTCCGAACAGTCGACTATCTAATTCTTTTTAGTGAGGAATCTATTCCAGAACTGCCGAGCTAATTCTCCGGGTTGTTGAGTTATGTGACTAAGATCGTCTGCATCCGGAGGACGGACATAGGTCCCTTGAAAGTTTGCTCGGAAAGCATCCTCGAGCTCTTCCCATCTTCCAATTGTGTTTTCTGGAAGGCTTTTAAGCCAATGCCGGGCTGGCCCTTTAAGCTTAAGGGGTATATATTTTATGGCGTGGAGATCATCTCCTCTAGCCATGTGTATGTGGAGGATATAATCCTTGATCCAGACTCCAGGGTCTGTTGTTCCATCATATGCCTCTATGTTTACGGGTTTGAATCCCTCTGGGAATTCATAGTCCAGGACCTCATCGGTGAAACATAGGGGGTGTGCGGCGCCCCTGTATTTGGGTGTGCCGGATTCGGATGATGGCTTCATAGCGTTGCTTACGAGAGCTTGCTTTCTTGGCCCATAAATGGACCTGACTGGGCCATGATGCAAATCCTTAAGTGGGTCGCATGCCAATTTAGGTGCGGCGCCGCTTGCCGCTTTATGGGGTCGTCTATCCGACCGTGTGGCTTTTTCATTTTTTGAATGCGAGGGCTCTAGGGCCTCTTCGTCGAATTCAGGCAGTAGCTTTCTTTTTGGATTGCTTTTAGTGCGGCAACTGTCGCCGTACTTATCTGTGGTATTGATTACTTTGCTCCATCTAATCCGGAGTGCGTCTTCTGCTGATTTTAGCTTCCGCTTCTGCTTCTTTAGGCTGCGTGCAGTTGCAACGAGCCTCTCATGGAGATTCTTCTGCTCCATAGGTTTATTCGGTGTGAGGTCATCCGGAATGCCGTTTTCGCCGGAGGAGGGATGTTCGGTTTCTCTATCTGTGTTGCCCTGTTCGGACGGTTGCTCTAAGGCCTGCTCGTCGTCTACCGGCTCGTCCTGCTCTATGGCTGGGTTTTTGTTGAGGCGGGGCTTGGGTCAGCGTTTACGCCGACGCTTTGATTGCTTTTCGGGGGGTCGATTTCCCGTCCCATCCCCGTTTTCCTCCTTGTCGCTTCCTCTAGGGGTATCCACCATGTACACATCGTGAGATGAGGTGGCTGTCCAATGCCCTATGGGTGTTGGTTCGTCGGTATCTGCTGCATCGTCATCCATGCTGTCGATGTCTCCGGAGTCAAAGTTGAGCACGTCGTTTAAATTGTCGACAGTGGCTACCAAGTGGGTGGTGGGTGGGCTTTGAATTTCTTCATCGTCCATATCCCATCCTCGCTGACGTAGTTCAGCCAGGGCTCTCCTAATAAGGAGAGAGTCTTGAGAGAGTTCAGGATATCACCACAAGGCGAGTGCTGAAAGATGTCTGCGGCAGTGAACTCCATTATCGGCGCCCAATAGGATTCGATTGGCAGGGGCGCGGGAGGTTCGGAGTCCGGGGAGGAGTCCGGATCCTCGGAGTCACAGGTCGTGCAGAGTGCGGGGCTAGCGTTCGGCTCGATCGCTTTTGGGATCACAACCCCAGAGGTGACGTCCAACCGCTCATCCTCGATTGGCGCAATAGGCTCTGAGTTAGGGGTTGGAACCGATGCGTGTGCGGCCTCCAGGACACTGTCCGGAGGCAGAGCTAGATCATGCCCCTCGAGATAGTGCGGCGCGCTTGGCCGTGGCTCGAACCCGTCGAAGATCGAGTCTCTGCGGATGTCAGCCGGGTAGTTTAACCTTCCAAACCTAACTTGATGGCCAGGGGCATAGCTTTCGATCTGCTCCAGGTGGCCGAGCGAATCGGCCCGCAGAGCGAAGCTGCCGAAGATGAAGATCTGTCCGGGGAGAAAAGTCTCACCTTGGACCGTATCGGTGTTGATGATCAAAGGAGCCATCGGGCCTAAAGGCAACGACACAGAGGAACTCTCAATGAAAGCACCAATGTCGGTGTCAAAACCGGCGGATCTCGGGTAGGGGGTCCCGAACTGTGCGTCTAGGCCGGATGGTAACAGGAGGCAGGGAACACGATGTTTTACCCAGGTTCGGGCCCTCTTGATGGAGGTAAAACCCTACGTCCTGCTTGATTAATATTGATGATATGGGTAGTACAAGAGTAGATCTACCACGAGATCAAGGAGGCTAAACCCTAGAAGCTAGCCTATGGTATGATTGTTGTATATGAAGTTGATTGCCTACGGATTACAACCCTCCAGTTTATATAGACACCGGATAGTGTTAGGGTTACATAAAGTCGGTTACAATGGTAGGAGATCTTGAATATCCGCATCACCAAGCTTGCCTTCCATGCCAAGGAAAGTCCCATCCGGACACGGGACGAAGTCTTCAATCTTGTAACTTCATAGTCCAGGAGTCCGGCTGAAGGTATAGTCCGGCTACCCGAACACCCCCTAATCCAGGACTCCCTCACCTGGCAACTCCTCTGGAAATACATCAGGAAAATCCCTTACCACTGGTACTTCCTCCTGCACAACTCCTGTTAGGCAATTTACTTGAGTCCTCTTTGGCACATGCCGGGATACATACTTGATCCTTCTCCCTTCTGGTGTGGTAAGCAAAATTGACTTGGTAGCACACTCAATATTCCCTTCATACTTTGATAACCAATCCATGCCTAATATCACATCCAATCCTTGAGATTCCAATACTATTAGGTCTGAGGGAAAAACATAGTTACCAATCCTTAATGGTAACCGATCACACCATAGACTAGCCACATACTCTGCTCCGGGCGAGGTTACTAACATGGGTGACCTAAGGGCTTGGGTTGATAGGTTATACTTATCCACAAATCCCCTTGAGATGTATGAATGCGATGCGCCAATATCAAAAAGAATGAGTGCAGTAAATGACTTAACCAAAAACTTAACAATTACTGCATCGGGATGAGCTACAACCTCCTCCACGCTAACGTGGTTCACTTGTCCCCTGTTAAAAGGGTTCGGCTTCTTCCCAGAACTTCCATTACCATTTTGGCCTTCAGGACATTCATTGGCATAATGTCCGGTCTTCTGACACTTAAAGAAAGTGACTTGGCTCAGGTCCTTCTTGGCTGGGGTTGATGGGTTGGTGCGATTCTGGCCGTTGCTTCCTCCATTACCATTCCCATTCTTGGTGCCATTGTGATTGTGCGAGCTACCTCCTCCATGGGTATGCTGAAAATGTCCTCCTGGTCTAGGGGTAAAACGTGGCTTCTGCTGAGCTCCTGAATTGTACTTTCCTTGTCCATACTTCCTCTTGCGATTCTCAATTTGCTGCTGCTTCCCTTCAATCATAAGAGCACGATCTACCAACTCCTGGTAGTTGTTGAAGGTTGCTACCATCAACTGCATGCTCAACTCATCATTTAGTCCTTCCATAAACTTCTCCTGCTTAGCTGCATCCGTAGCGACGTCATCTGGGGCATAACGTGCTAGCTTACTAAATTCCTCCACATACTGGCCAACTGTCCGTCCTCCTTGGCGCAAGTTGATAAACTCACGCTTCTTCATGGCCATAGCTCCTGCTGAAACATGGGCAGTACGAAAAGCCTGCTGAAACTGGTCCCATGTGATAGTGTCGACTGGGAAAGTGGCTGTGAAATTCTCCCACCATGATGCTGCGGGTCCTTCTAACTAATGTGCGGCAAACTTCACCTTCTCCGCATCCGTGCATCCTGCTGTGGTCAACTCCCTAGCTGTCTTGCGGAGCCAATCATCTGCTACTATCGACTCAGTGCTACTGGAAAACACCGGCGGATTCAGCCTAAGAAAACGGGCTAAGTGATCAACATGTGGTGGTGGTGGTGGTGGGTTGTTATTGTTGTTCCCCTGATTCTGATTTTGGACTAGCAACTGCATCAATGTGTTTTGCTGCTGGATCAACTGGGCGAGCTCCGATGGGAAGGCAAATCCGGGGTCACGTCTCGGAGGCATCTGAGGGATGAGATGTAAGAATAGAGGGGGTCTAAAGAGAAAACACTACCCATATGCACATGAGGCAAAAGCAAAAATTCACTTCAATCAATCTAACAAGGGCATACAATCGATCTAACTATCGCAAAAGTGCTCGGACTACTATATTTACATGGTGGACTACTACTACTGATGAGGTGGTCTACTAGAAATATTCTTCAGTTGCAGACTCCATGATATCTGCTCCAGCTTCATCAACATAGTCATCATCGCTACTATCTGCTTTCGAGTCGGTGCCGTCGATGATGATGTAGTCTTCCGGGCTAATTTCCTTGGGTTCTTTGTCTTCATCTACTGGCGTAGGGCCTCCCATTAATATTCAAATCTTCTTAATCAGGTCGTCATTCTTCTTCACCAATACTTCAATTTCCTCTTCATAATCTTCACGTGTAGCCCTGAATTCTTCCTCCAGTTCCTTGATTCTTGTCTTAGCCTTCTTCAGATCTATCATGTCGGCGCACATCTGGTTCTCCTGTCGTCGAATGTGCTGATTTAGCTCCTAGATAAAAGCTGTGATTGACCTATCCTTCCTGGTGCTGATCATCTCCCAGTGCTCATCTCGGCGCCCACAAATCTGGTAGATAGTATCCTTGAGATCATTGTGGTAGACTTCTCCAATACGTCCCATGGCGATGTGAGTTGCCATGCTCTTTCCTGGACTCCAAGCTAGTGCATCAAAAGAAAACTCTATGGGCTCAGTGACTGGCATGAACGTCCTTCCTGGTACTTGAATTTGAATCATCCAGCGCTCTTCTTTAGGTAAAGTGGCGTTGTAGGTTCCCGTGAAGCTTGGTACTCCTATATTCAGGTATCTAGTGACTTCCTTCAAGTGGCGTCCAAAGGGTGTATCTTCATCCGGTTGTGTGAACTTGTTCCTTGCATCCGCCATCCTAAAGAGTAGAAAAGATGAGAGGTCAGAAGAGAAGAGAGTGAATAGTGATCTAGGTCTTTAGCTTAGTGGTCGTGTCCTACAGTCAACCTGGCTCTGATACCATCTCTGTAGCGACCAGACCTCAAACAGTCTGATCTTTGTGCTCCGGTGTCATCCCTGGATCAGTAATGCTGACACCACACAGTACTCGGAGGATTTATAGCAGAGTAGCAATCACACACTTATTACATCGAGTGTCTCAAAAGAGAATTTATTACAATAAATATGGCTTAAGGCCATCAAATAACTATAACAGCGGAAGGCTTGGAAGATAAGTGAGTCCATCAACTCCAACGACATCACTGAGTATAGGACCACGATCTAAACTCCTTAATCATCGTCTGAAAAGTCTGCAACATTAACGTTGCAGCCCGAAACGGGTCAGCACATGGAATATGCTGGCAAGGTAACACATAGAGAATAATGGAATGAAACAGCTATACTATATGCATATTTGGCTGGTGGAAAGGCTCTATGGTTACTGTTTTGTGTAAAGCCAATTTTTCCCTACTTCAAAGGAATTAATTTAATTACTATCATGGTGGTTGTTAAATATTGAGAATGGTTGATAGCATTCTCAATCCCAATTAAGCATCATCATTAAACATAACCCAACAAAATTTATTTAGAGTAACATGTTGAGATTCACATGAATATCCAGGTACTAGATACTCAAGATGTCCATAATCGGGGACACGGCTAACCATGATTAGTTTATTACACTCTGTAGAGGTTTGCGCACTTTTCCCCACAAGACTCGATCGCCTTCGTTTGGTTTCTCGCACTACATGGTGTTCGAGAAGACGGATGGCCGAGACATAGTCTTTCAGAAGCGCTAGCACCTTACGATGGGTAGACCGTACCACCTACATCCCCTACATCTGCTAGTCTACCACTGTAAGAGTTTGCATGACTTAGTCAACTATGCTAGAGCCCATAATAGCTTGTGGCTGCACACAGAAGTTTCTAGTATGAATAGTCTCATGATCCCTTTGAGCCTGGGTGGCGGTCCAAAGAAAACAGGCAAGTCCTGAAATACCCAGGTGCCTCAATCCACCCAGATGTGTGTTTAAGTTGCCACCTTAGATAAACCATTAATTAATAATCTCACACCTGTCATGGATTTCACTCACCCAATCCACGTCTACTAGCATAGCATGGCATAATAAGCAAACGTAGAAGTAACTCCCAAAGGTTTGATAATAAACAGGTAATAGGTACTACCTCGTCTACTTCCCATCCCACAATTTAATTAGATCCTAATCATGCAATGTGTGAGGATTGATCTAATGCAATAAAACTGGGTAGTAGAAAAGGTATGATCAAAGTGTTACTTGCCTTGCTGATGATCCGCGAAACCTAACGATTCGAAGTAACAGGCGGCGCACTCCGGGTATTCTATCACAGACAAACAAACAAGCATACAATAAGTACTCATCTAATGCACAGGTAAAACTCAAATAAGAGATCTAACCAGAAAGTTCAACATAAGAACTCTGGTTGGCAAAAAGAATCAAATCGAACGAAGCAACGAAAACCAAACGGCGAAAGAAAACAACTTCGTTCTAGTAATCTGGATCTAGGGAAAATTTTACAGTAACAAAAACTTGTTTAAGTTGGTTAAACAGATAGAGGGTTTCGAGACGAAACTCTAGGTGCTTGAATCACCTGATTCCGATAAACGAGCGAAAAGTTAAACTAAGACGAAAATTGGATCAGGAATCGCGATCAGAAAAATCGCGGATTTAATCCGAGAAAAAAAACGAGCCTTTTTTTCTCTTTTTTTTCGGCAAGGAAATCGAGGCGCGACGAACCTCGGGCGGCGGGATCGTCAGCGGCGGCTTCGGTGGCGCGCGCGGATCGAGGCAGGGCTGATGGGCTGGGGTGGCTCGGGGCGGCGCTATTTAAAGGCTGCCCCCGGGCGGTGTCCCGCTCGGGTACGGCCCGAAGTCGGTTCGTTTTTTTAATTATTCCGCTCGGAAGAAAAATAAAAAGAAATACTAAACGGACTCCAAAAATTCAGAAACAAATTTTCACGGGCTTCTAAAATCTAGCCGCACAAGGTGAACATTTATTTGGACCCTAAATGCAATTTTGAAAAACGCACATTTTTCCTAAATTCAAATAAAACACCGAAAAACTCCGAAATAAAATCTTATTTGATTTTATTATTAAATCCTCAATATTTCTTTATTTTGGGAAAGTCATTTTATTCCCTCTCTCATATTTTAGTAATAGAAATAATTGATGATAAAATAAATAAAATCAAATGATCCTATTCTCAAAATTTGAGAAAACTCAAATATGAAAATAATGAAATCCCCAACTCTCTCCGTGGGTCATTGAGTTGCGTAGAATTTCTAGGATCAACCAAAATGCAAAATAAAATATGATATGCAATGATGATCTAATGTATAACATTCCAAATTGAAAATTTGGGATGTTACATCAATCTTCACCTTCGGACCATTCCGGAACTCCTCGTGACGTCCGAGATCTCATCCGGGACTCCGAACAACATTCGGTAACCGCGTACATACTTTCCCTATAACCCTAGCATCATCGAACCTTAAGTGTGTAGACCCTACGGGCTTGGGAATCATGCAGACATGACCGAGACATCTCTCTGGTCAATAACCAACAACGGGATCTGGATACCCATGTTGGCTCCCACATGTTCCACGATGATCTCATCGGATGAACCACGATGTCAAGGATTCAGTCAATCCCGTATACAATTCCCTTTGTCTACCGGTATAGTACTTGCCCGAGATTCGATCGTCGGTATCCCGATAACTTGTTCAATCTCATTACTGGCAAGTCTCTTTACTCGTTCCATAACACATCATCCCGTGATCAACTCCTTGGTCACATTGTGCACATTATGATGATGTCCTACCGAGTGGGCCCAGAGATACCTCTCCATTTACACGGAGTGACAAATCCTAGTCTCGATTCATGCCAACCCAACAGACACTTTCGGAGATACTCGTAGTGCACCTTTATAGCCACCTAGTTACGTTGTGACATTTGGTACACCCAAAGCATTCCTATGGTATCCGGGAGTTGCACAATCTCATGGTCTAAGGAAATGATACTTGACATTAGAAAAGCTTTAGCAGACGAACTATACGATCTTGTGCTAGGCTTAGGATTAGGTCTTGTCCATCACATCATTCTCCTAATGATGTGATCCCGTTATCAATGACATCCAATGTCCATGGTCAGGAAACCATGACCATCTATTGATCAACGAGCTAGTCAACTAGAGGCTTACTAGGGACATGTTGTGGTCTATGTATTCACACATGTATTGCGGTTTCCGGTTAATACAATTATAGCATGAACAATAGACAATTATCATGAACAAGGAAATACAATAATAACCATTTTATTATTGCCTCTAGGGCATATTTCCAACAGTCTAGACATCGGAATGCCCATTCCTTTCAGCGTTTCTGCATACAGTATGTTCAGCCCACTGCCACCGTCCATCAGGACCTTTGTCAGTCGAGTGCCTTCGACCACCAGGTCGACCACTAGTTCTTTCCTCATAGGGGTGGCAATGTGCGCTGGATGATCAGACTGGTCGAATGTAATGGCAGTCTGCGACCACTTCAAGCAACTGGGTGTCACCGGAGCGACCATGTTCACTTCCCTGTTGATGACTTTCAATCGACTTTTGCTCTCAACATCAGCAAAAATCATCAGAGTGGAATTCACGTGGGGATAACCATCATCATCCTCTCCCTCATCCTCAGGCTTGTCTGCCTCCTTCTCCTTTTCCTTGGGCTGTTTCTCTCGGAACTGCTGGATTAGGAGCCGACACTGCCGAGTGGTGTGCTTCAGGTAAATGAAGTTACCTTCTTCATCTTTTTTGGTGTGGATATGGCATGGCAGATCCAACACGTCATTTCCATCTTGATCTTTTACTTTCTTGGGGTTCCACGACCCTTTGGGCTTCCCCTTGAAGTTTCCTTGAACCACAGCCAAGGCTTCACCCAGAGCAGCTGGCTCGGCCTTGCGCTTCTGTTTCTGACTGGAGTTTCCTCCTCCGGCTTTGTGGGCGACTGCTTTGTGCTTGCCACTCCAGAGTCGCTCTTCTTCTTCAGCATTGGCATACTTGGTGGCAATTTCCGTCATCTAAGCCAGAGTCATATTTCCTGTTGGCTAAATTTCATATTCAACTCCCGATACCTGACTCCTTCCTTAAAGGCACAAATTGCCTGATGATCTGACACATCTTATACCGTGTGGTGTAGGGTGATCCATCTCTGGATATAATCCCTCAAAGTTTCATTCGGTTTCTAAACATAACACTGTAATTCTGTCAAACCTGCCGGCCGTTTGCAAGTGCCCTCGAATGTTCTGACAAACACTCGGGCGCGATCTTCCCAAGTATAGATTCTGCAAGGCGCTAACTGATTCAGCCATGCTCTAGCCGAACCCTCCAACATCAGAGGAAGGTGTTTCATGGCCACTTCATCATTGCCGCCACCAATCTGGACAGCCACTCGGTAGTCTTCAAGACAAGTGTCAGGCTTGGACTCTCCGGTGAACTTGCTAACTCCAGACGCCAACCTGAAGTTGGGGGGAATCACCGCAGCTCTGATGGCTCTGCTGAAGCACTCTGGACCAAAGACATGCACCCTGTTGCTGGTTTGTGGATCTCTGTCATGGCCCTCTCGGTGAGCTCTGTTTCTGTCGACCAAGCCCTGCACGAGAATAGATCTCGCATCAAAGCCTGGCTCCCTGGGGTCGACTGGAATACCTCTTCCGACACTGTTAGGGCGTCTGTCTTCATGTGGCCGAGGCACGTATGACCCACTCCTTGGAGGAGGCATGGGCACTCGACGGCGATCATCGCGATCGGCACAGCAATCATACCACTCTACCGCTCTCGGTTTCTGTACTGATCACGCCGATCTCCACGTCCCTCACGCCTTGGGGGCGATCTCGGGCTATGGGCCGACTGAACTGTGTCTGCGACCACGGATCTGCTATGGATCTTATTCCGCGACTGAGACACGACCGTATTCTGCTCTCCCGCTGCCCGGAGCAAGGCTCTGATCTGCACCAGACCTAGGCCAGCTTCTGATCGGGAAGGTTGGATCGACTCTGCTATCCGGGCAGCAGCTGCTAGATTCTGGATCGGTGTTCGGTATACCTGAGTCGGAGGTGGAAAAAGATGGCGTCGACTGGACTCAGGAGCATATTGTCGAGCGCGATCGTCGAGTGCGCGCTGGAGGTTTTCCAATCGAGTGCGCTCAGCCAGGTTGGCCAAGCGCACCTGCTCCAATGCCTGGGCCTCAGGGGTTTCTCTAACTATAGGAGTATGCAATGCATCCATGTTCCGGCGGCGAAGTTCCTCCCTCTGCTGCGAGGAAAGGGGTTCGGGGCGGTACTCCTTGTGAACGCGCGACGTATTGCCGTTCCCGTCGCCTCCGTCTTCTCGGTTGAAGCCAGGAGGGCTGCGTGGTCCGTTGACCATCAAAACTTCCACCGCCGGGTCGCTGTTGTCGCACTTGGATGCGGTCTCTACGGAGCCAGTTGACAGATCGAACAGGCCGTAGAGAGTTTCATCGGGCTCAATCGCCGCGACTTGAGGGGTGGCCGACTGGCGGGCCACCGCAAGCTTCACCCATCGCTGAAGCCTCGACCGACCGGTGCGTTTGCTCCGGCGGGTCGCAGGGAGGGGGAAAGCTGCTGGAGTCAACTGGTACTGGGTCGTCGGTTGCCGCAGGAGGATGCTGCGGACGCACGCGCAAAAGTGCGTCGCCCCGCGGGCGAGGAGCACGTCGGCGTCGAGTGGTGCCTCCTAAAGCCAAGCGGAGTCGTCGGTGACAAACACGAGTGCACTGAGACGGATCTCGCGGCCCTCAGCCGAACCTCCGCCTGGAACCATGATGAAGGGGATCGGAAAAATTGCAACTTCTCCAACAAGTCGCTAAGACACCTGCCCCACGGTGGGTGCCAACTGTCGTGGTTCTAACACTGACAGTAGAATAGGGGGGGTAGGAATGTAAAGGCAAGATCCTAGCTATGGAGGAGTTGTACACACGAGTTTACGAGTTCAGGCCCTTCTCGGAGGAAGTAACAACCCTACGTCTCGGAGCCCAGAGGCGGTCGACTGAATATATGTGTGTGGATTACAGAAAGTATGAACCCTTGTCCTAGAGGAGGGGGTGGCTTATATAGAGTGCGCTAGGACCCCAGCTCCCCTCCGTTACACAAGGTTCAATGCTCATAAAGGAGGGGCGTTACTGGTAACGCCTGCAGTAAAGTGTTGTAAATGCCCATAAAGCTATGGTTTAAGTCCTGACCATTGTAGAGTGGAGGGTTTCTCATCTTCTGGTGGTCGAGTGTCTTCAAGGTGGTCGAGTGAGCACATCTTCACGGTCGAGTGGATGATGGTTTCTCTTCGACTGCTTCCGATTCTTTGTACAGATGTCCTTGGGGAGGGTATGTTGGACAGATCCATGACCCTACCCTAAATACATAGCTTCATCAGCCACTGCACATAATACTCTTAGTTTAGCATTGTACTTTAAACCACATCCAGTCATTAGCAGCATTGGCAAGCAAAGCAATGTTCGAGCGGTAGGTCTTGTCTTCGAATCCATCCAGCGCTACTTCTTTATTATTATTATTATTATTATTATTATTATTATTATTATTATTATTATTATTATTATTATTATTATTATTATTATTATTATTACATTCAATCTGCCAATGGGCCAGCCTGTTTGTGCGAACCCTGCGCGAAAGCTGATCTGCTTGACGCTAACGAGCATCAGGAGATCTCCCGAATTAGTACCACCTCGCATATGTTTTAAATTCAAACTAAAAGCGTAAATTCACAGGAAGAAAGCGTATTGTGACGGTGAATCCAAGGAGTCAATCCGTGCTTTATTATTAAAGATAGATTATGAAGTTTGAAGCTTCCAGGTAAAACAAAAAATACCGATGATAGTTTTTGCATAACGCTATTTCATGTTTATGTGTTCTTGTAAATCGTCATATTGAGAACAATTCATAATGCACAATATACAAGGGGGTTGCAGAAGATACAAGTCGTGTACTATTCATGTATGTTAGAGCAACGCAAGACTCCAAAGGATGTTAGTTTTGTCCATTTGGGTTGGACAATAGGGTGACATTCGACTGTTTTTCTGGATGCGCCGACCGTGCACTCGATGCACATACACATTTGGCCCGCCACGGCCGCTGGAGCCCTATGTATTAACTATACACATTATAAAATACTTCTGACAACCAAATAAATAAAGCATTGCAAATAGTTTTACAAGTAAAATTGTTTCACATAAAAAACACAATCAAATAGTTTTACAATGCAATCAAAATTGTCTTCGATAGATGGAAAGAAACTGAACTGATGCATCTACTGGTTGCCAGTGTGATTCCACATGTGCTCAACCAAGTCATCTTGGAGCTGCATGTGAGTATGTCAATCATGCACTTCACGATGGAGTTGGACAAACTGTTCAAATGTTGCCGGTTCTTGATGCTCAGACTCAACATTTTTCACCTTGAGAATTAAACCCTTGGTCGTAAATGATGTCATCACACTTATCCTCCATGATCATGTTATGCATGATCACACAAGCAGTCGTCACCTCCCAAAGCTTATCAGTGCTCCATATCAGTGTAGGGTTTAGAAGGATACCCCATCGAGATTGAAGCATACCAAAAGCACGCCCCACATCCTTCCTAACACTCTCTTGCATTTGGGCAAATCTCTGTCTCGTCTATCCTTGCAGATTGGTTATTGTCTTCACAAGAGTTGACCATTGAGGATAGATACTATAAGCTAGGTAGTATCCCTTGTTGTAATGGTGGCCATTGATCTCAAAGTTCACCTCTGGAGAGTGGCACTCTACAAGCCTTGCAAACACTAGAGAACCCTGAAGCACGTCAATATCATGGTGAGAACCAGCCATGCCGAAGAAAGAATGGCATATCCAAAGATTTTGTGAAGCCACCACTTCTAGTATGATAGTGGCACCGTTCACATGCCCCTTGTACTGCCTCTGCCAAGAAAATGGACAGTTCATCCACTTCCAGTGCATACAATCTATGATGCTAAGCATGCCCAAAAAGCCCCTATCGGCATTGATTGCATCAACCTTTCTGTATCAGCGGTAGTTGGCTCTCTCAGGTACTCAGGGACAAACACTGCCACCACGGCCTTGCTGAACTGTACATTGATAGGAGACATGTGGACTCACTCATACATACGTACTAATCCACAAGATTGCCCGGAATTCCATATGCAAGCATGAGAATAGACGCAGTGCATTTCTGGTAAGAGGAGAAGCCATGCTTGCCAAGGGCATCCTCTTTGCACTCAAAGTATGGGTCATATGCTACCACTCCCTCCCGAATACAATTGAACACATGTCTCACCATACGGAAGCGGCGGCACAATTGATGTGGTTTGAAGAGCGTGGCATTCTCAAAGTAATCGACATAGAGCAGGGCGTGGCCACTCTTCCTATTGCGGTTCAAGGCCGGAGAATGACCCGGGATTGATCCTTGGAAGATGTAGAATGGGGGGCTGCCCTTGGAGGATTCTGGGTGGTCGCGGCCATACTTCATCTCAGGCTCGGACGCTAGCATAGCCGGGACCTTGCGCTTCACGTCCTTGGCCTTGGCCTTCTTGTCTTCGGGATCGGCCTCCGGGAGCTCAAGGAGGGAGAGACGACATTCCTTAGCCCTCGCCCATCTGGCTGCCATGTTGAACATCTTTAGGGTCAAGCACAGGTCCTTGTGTATGGCGAGTTCTTCCTTCATCTTGACATCCTGGACGCCGTCATTGAACGCTGAAATGATGGCCTCGTCCGACGCCTTGGGGATCTTGAGGCGAACGTTAGTGAAGCATTGTATGTATTTGTGCAAGGTCTCCCTTAGCTGCTGCTTGATGCACTGCAGGTCGCGAGTACCCTGGAAGTTGGCGATGAAGCGCTCACGCAGCTCATCCCCGGAGGAGATCGATCCCACAAGGAGGTTCAGGAGACACGGGTGCATGACCTTCTCATCGCCGTTTGCCGCCTCGATGCTTAGCTCGTAGAGTCGGAGGAACTCGATAGGGTCGGGGGTGCTGTCGTAGCGTGGAGGCAGATCCGGCTTGAACTTGCCGGGCCAGACGATGTGGCATAACTCCGGAGTGAACGCACGACATCCTGCTACGCTTAGAGGGGCCTGTCGTAGAGGGGAAACCTAGTCTTGACGCTCGCGCGCCGCAGCCTTTGGCGGCATGCGGTCTTGACGTGGCGGTGCTGGGAGCGCATGCGCCTCTCCTTGATGCCGCTGCACCACCTGGCAGCTTTCTTTGTCGCGCGCTGGCGCCCTGCACCGTGGGTTGTGCTGGGGGGACAACATCGTGCCAAAGAGGAGGAGGTGGTGCACCGTGGGCCACGTCATCCGCCTAAGACGGTAGGGGAGGCAGCGAGCAAGACGGCGCAGGAGCCTCTCCAGCGGCGCTGACGAGCTTGGCGATGCGGCCCAGCCAATCCTCGTAGAGGTCGTTGGACAGACAATAGTGCAGAAGCTCGCGCGCCATGAGCAGTGCATCCTGCGCGTTCGCCAGCCCGCGACCAAGATGGGAAGATGACGCCGTGGACGGAGTGGGAGAAGGGGTCGCAGTGCGGCCGTCGCGACGCACGGATGGAGGCAGCGACTAGTCCTGCTGCTCATGAGCAGCAGGGTCGGTGGCGGCGTTAGCCACCGGGGAAGCAGAGCGACAAGGGGCGTTGTTGCCCACAGGCGTCGTCTGGGCGACGCGAGCAGCCTGGCGCTCGGCTCAAACATGGCAAGCATCGGCCATGGGAATGACGGAACGGCAGTGGAACGAACGGTGGAAGAGAGGCTTCGACGCGCCCCTACCTGGCACGCCAAATGTCAGATTCAGGGCTCCGCAGACCCAAGAAAGGTTTGAACTCTAGGGCGTGTGCGAAGAACTCAACCTCTCCAGCCAACCAGTTCGTCGCCCCCATGGCCTAGCTCAATGAACAAGAAAGGAAAGGGACACGGCAGTTTACCCAGGTTCGGGCCACCTTGCGGTCTAAGACCCTACTCCTGCTTTCGGGTGGATTAGCCTCACGAGGGGCTGAGAATGAACTAGTACAGAGTAAGAACAACCTTAGGAGGTTTGTTCTTGTGTGGGTGAAAGCTAGTGAGGGTTTGGATTCGGTCTCCCCCTCTACGGTGGTGGCTAAGCTATATTTATAGTGGCCTCGGTCCTCCTCCTCCAAACAAAGGCGGGAAGGGATCCCAGAGTGGCCAATTTTGAAGGGGAACAAGTAGTACATCTTATCCTGATGAAAGGTGGTCTTCACCTGCAGATCTTCTGGTCATGATGCTGTGGTGGGCTCGGCGATGACATTCGTCCTACCATCCTGGCGGTCTTGGTCTCGATGCACGGGAATGGAAACCTTTGGCTGATTCCTCGGGACCCTGCGCCTGCGCTTGCCTCGTTAGCACCAAAGAGGAAACCTGCTGCTCTTCGCCCGCTGGCGCCCGCCTGGCCTTGGTCGTCATGGCTTGCATCACCTCAACCTCACGAGGTGGGCTCCTGCATAGGAATCTCCACTCCTCGGGAGCCAGCCCGGGGAGGCCGCTCCCTCCGGAGGTCTTAGTGTAGTCCGCCTCATGAGGCTTGGCCCCCTGCGAGGGTCTTGTCTTGCCAGTGCTGAAGATGGGCCGTACCAGGCCGTCCATGAAGCCACGCCATGGGCCGCAGGCAGGCAAGTCTGGGTACCCTGGTTCCTAGAACACCGACGCCCTCTTCTGGTATACAAGTCATTTTGACCTAGAAAAAAAAGGAGAGGACTTTCGGGATGAAGCGCCGCCGTCTCAAGGCAGAACTTGGGCAAGAGCACTTTTACCCTCCAGCGGAGTGATTCTACCGGGGGGACTTCCCTCCCGGAGGAGGAAATCATCATCATCATCATCATCATCACCAACAACTCTCCCATCTTGGGGAGGGCAATCTCCATCAACATCTTCAACAACACCATCTCCTCTCAAACCCTAGTTCATCTCTTGTGTTCAATTTTTGTACCGAAACTATAGATTGGTGCTTGTGGGTGACTGGTAGTGTTGATTACAACATATAGTTGATTACTATATGGTTTATTCGGTGGAAGATTATGTGTTCAGATCCATTATACTATTTAATACCCCTCTAATCATGAGCATGATTATCTTTTGTGAGTATTTATTTTTGTTCTTGAGGTCACGGGAGAAATCTTGTTGCAAGTTATCATGTTAACTTGATATGTGTTCAATATTTTGATGGTATGTATGTTGTGATTCTCTTAGTGATGTCATGTGAACGTCGACTACATGACACTTCACCATATTTGGGCCTAAGGGAATGCATTGTGGATTAGTTATTAGATGATGGGTTGCAAAAGTGACAGAATCTTAAACCCTAGTTTATGCGCTATTTCGTAAGGGACTGGTTTGGATCCAAAAGTTCAATGCTATGGTTAGAATTTTATCTTAATACTTTTCTCGTAGTTGCGGATGCTTGCGAGGGGGTTAATCATAAGTATGAGGTTTGTTCAAGTAAGAACAACACCTAAGCACCGGTCCACCCACATATCAAGTTATCAAAGTAGCGAACACAAATCAAACCAACATGATGAAAGTGACTAGATGAAACTCCCGTGTACCCTCAAGATGCTTTGCTTATCATAAGGGGTCGTTTTGGCCTGTCCTTTGCCTCAAAAGAATTGGGCTACCTTGCTGCACTTTTGTTACTATTATCGTTACTTGTTCGTTACAAATTATCTTGCTATCAAACTACTCATTACTTATAATTTTAGTGCTTGCAGAGGATACCTTGCGAAAAACCACTTGTCATTTCCTTCTGCTTCTCGTTGGGTTCGACACTCTTACTTATCGAAAGGACTACGATTGATCCCATATACTTGTGGGTCATCATCCACCATCGCAGGTGCTTGCTCTAAGTTGACATTGTGATAATTGGTTTCATGTTGCATATGTTGTCTAGCCTTTATTTCTTCTATTTTGATTAAATTGCACCTCATGAGTTTATACGTTATACATGTGCATATGACATGCCTTTCTGTGTCTAGAATACACTGCATCTATCTATCATACCATGTTCTTACATCAAAGTAATGTTGTTATGTATCCCACATCAGTCACTCATGATTGGACGCTTTTAACATGGCAGTTTGATAGTGGTTGCATTGATTTCTTGGTTGTACTGCTTCTAATTTTTCAAAATGCCACTTATGACAAGACACTTTTAACTTGGAAGAGTGATATTGGTTGCATCTTTCATATGGTGTCTAGCTAGCATTATTTCTATTTTATTGAAAATCCTTCTGCTTAGTTTACACATCGTAGCTATGAATATGTCACGTTGTCATGTTTTTCTTACATATTCCATCCTCATACGGTTGTCTTACATCAAAGTATTTCTTGTCTATATCATGCATGAATGAGTTCTGAAGAGTGATTTTATTCTTTTGTGTTGTGGGTACGGCTAGACATGGCAAAGTCAAAAAAAGAGCAAGGAAAAGAATATAGTAGGTGTAGGATCGAAAGTATGTCTAGAGGGGGGGGGGTGATTAGACTACTTGACCAAATAAAAACTTAACCTTTTCCCAATTTTAGTTCTTAGCAGATTTTAGCTATTGTAGGACAAGTCAAGCAATCATCACACAATTCAAGCAAGCATGCAAAGAGTATATTGGCAGCGGAAAGTAAAGCATGCAACTTGCAAAAATGTAAAGGGAAGGGTATGGAGAATTCAAACGCAATTGGAGACATGGATGTTTTTCCCGTGGTTCGAATAGGTGGTGCTATCCTACATCCACGTTGATGGAGACTTCAACCCACGAAGGGTAACGGTCGCGCGAGTCCACAGAGGGCTCCACCCACGAAGGGTCCACGAAGTAGCAACCTTGTCTATCCCACCATGGCCATCGCCCACGAAGGACTTGCCTCACTAGCGGTAGATCTTCACAAAGTAGGCGATCTCCTTGCCCTTACAAACTCCTTGGTTCAACTCCACAATCTTGTCGGAGGCTCCCAAGTGACACCTAGCCAATCTAGGAAACACCACTCTCCAAGAAGTAACAAATGGTGTGTTGATGATGAACTCCTTGCTCTTGTGCTTCAAATGATAGTCTCCCCAACACTCAACTCTCTCTCATAGGATTTGGATTTTGTGGAAAGAAGATTTGAGTGGAAAGCAACTTGGGGGAGGCTAGAGATCAAGATTCATATGGTAGGAATGGAATATCTTGGTCTCAACACATGCGTAGGTGGTTCTCTCTCAGAACATATGAGTTGGAATTGTGTATGTGTTCTGATGGCTCTCTCCATGAATGAAGAGGAGGTGGAGGGGTATATATAGCCTCCACACAAAATCCAACCATTACACACAGTTTTCCAATCTCGGTGGGACCGAATGAACAAACTCGGTCGGACCGAAAAGGTAAACCTAGTGACCGTTAGAGATTTTCGGTGGGACTGACATGCAACTCGGTAGGACCGATATGGTTAGGGTTTGGGCATAACGTAATCTCGATGAGACCGATTACACAAGCTCGGTGAGACTGAGTTTGGTAATAAGCTAACCAGAGAGTTGGTCAGGTAAACTCGGTGGGACCAATTTGCTCTTTCGGTGAGACTGAAAAGTTACAAAATGGAAACAGAGAGTTTACATTGCAATCTCGGTGGGACCGATTCGCTCTTTCGGTGAGACCAAAAAGTTACGAAAGGGAAACAGAGAGTTTGCAATCCCATCTCGGTGAGACCGAGATCCCTATCAGTAGAACCGAATTGCTAGGGTTTGGCAGTGGCTTATGACAAGTGAAACTCGATGGCGCCGGATAGAAAGAATCGGTAGGACCGAGTTTGGCTTAGGGTTTAGGTCATATGTGGATATGGGAAAGTAGTTGAGGGTTTTGGAGCATATCACTAAGCACATGAAGCAAGAGGCTCATTAAGCAACACCTCATCCCTCCTTGATAGTATTGGCATTTCCTAAAGACTCAATGTGATCTTGTATCACTAAAATATAAAATGAAGAGTCTTGAGCTTTTGAGCTTGAGCCAATCCTTTGTCCTTAGCATTTTGAGGGTTCCACTTTCACATCCATGCCATTCCAATCATTGAGCTTTCCTGAAATAGTCATCTTGGAATAGCATTAGCTCAATGAGCTATATGTTGTTATGAATTACCAAAACCACTTAGGGATAGTTGCACTTTCAATCTCCCCCTTTTTGGTAATTGATGACAACATATAGATCAAAGCTTCGACAAATGATAATAAGCATGAAATATATCGTTGCTTTGAGAAGTATGTGACAAGTAAGAGCTCCCCCTAAATTTGTGCATATTTAAAATTTGCTTTGGACTGCAAATGCACAAAGAGTTAGAGTCATGGGTTACTCTTCCATGTCACATACATCTTGGTGGAGCGCTTAAAATGATAAGAATGAAATACATGCACTCATCACCAAGAATAGTGAATGATCACATAAGATAGATAAGATGATAATATTAAGCAAACATTAAGTGTAGCTTATGATCAAACACACAAAGTTCGAAAAACCACCAAATAAAACAAGAGAGAATAAAAGCAACACTCTCTCTCGAAGCCTATGATCTATACATTTTCTCCCCCTTTGGCAACAAGTTACCAAAAAGTTCCTAGAAAATGCATAGTGCTAAGTCGACACTCAGGCTTGATCTTCAGGTGGTGGTGGAGTCCGGAGCACTCCAAGGACGAAGCCTTCTGTAGACGTGGTCGGAGTCGAGGCTGAAGTGGATGCTGGAGGTGGTGGAACTGAGGCTGTAGCTGGTGCAGACGTGGTGGCTCTGGGGTCAGCAACTGGCACTGCAGACGACCTCGGACCTCGTGGCACTCTGGCAAAGGCATCAGTTGTAGTCTTGCCTCTCCTCTCCTGCATGTCATCCTGGAGCTGCTCCACTGCAGTCTGAATCTCTGTCACTTTGACATCCAAGTCATAGAACTTTTGTTCCATGATCCTCTCTAAGCTTGCCTGGTTCTGAGTTAGGGTGGCTAGTCCTTACTCAATCCGCAGGGTGGATGCAATCAAGTAACAAAGCTGCTCTTGTTTGGTTTTCAGGAAATATTCAGATGCCTCCTCTTGAGTAGGCATCTTGGCAGCTTTCTCCTTCCTCGCCTTCTCCTTCTTGGCTTGTGCTTGGGCAGATGATGGCTCATTCTCAGTCATGACCACTTGATTATCTTCAAAGTCTGGACGGCTGGGCAGGTGTTCCTTGTCCAATAAGTATATGCCCATGCCCATCTTAGAGTTGATGAGCTCCTGAATCTGTGGGGCATATCCACAGCTCCTCTTCTGGTCTGCTGCTGTCCTCTTGATTGTTTCAATCATAAGGCTCATGGCTTTGAATTTCTGTGGCACGTCAAAGATATGAAGCAAGTTGATCGCGTGGCCCCTGATCATCTTGTGATCTCCAGACTTGGGCAATAGGGTGTGCCTAAGAATCCAGTTGATGGTTGGCAGCCCTGACAGAAGATAGTGTACTGAGCCAAACTTGAACGTATCAAGTGCTTCATTTGGAATCTCCTTGTACATGTTTGACATTGAGTTGTGGTCCATCTTATTCTTGGCATAAATGTCCAAGTCATCTTCATGCTCTTCTGGGGCATTAATCAGCTGAGCCCATTCAGCAACTGTAGACTGGTACCTCGTACCCTTTGACATCCATACAATCCTGCCATCTGGATAGAAATGGGATGTGGAGTAGAACTGCATGATGAGTTCCTCGTTCCACTTTGTGAGCTTCTGCCCAGCAAAGTCCTCTACTCCACATGCCTTGAAGCTGTCCTGCACTCTAGGGTAGTACTCTTCGTTGTCCTTGATGTATTGCCAATCAACCCATCTCATATCACAGACAATTGGCTTCTTGTCTAGCAGCACTGTCTCATAAAAGTCTTGCTGCTCCTTGGTGTGAAACCTGTAGTCAACTGCAGTCCTTCTCCTTGAAGCATACGGGTCTGCTTCTCTCCACTTCCAGATCCCTGAATCTCTCCTGAGTTTCATATCCTCAGCCACAGGATGAGCATCGTTGTGGTCTGGGATCTTGGGATTGAGCTTTCTAAGAACATTCTCTTCTTCTTCTTCTGCAGCTTCAGGCACTGGGGCCTTGTTCTTCTTAGTAGCTGGGATCCTTCTTGTGTTCCTCTTTGGCTTTGGCTTTGGAGCTGGCTTGGCCTTGGAAGCAGCTGCCCCTATTCTTATGGCATCACCCATCAGCTTGGGTGCCTTAGGTGCTGGTGCAGCTACCTCTTCTTCTTCCTCCTCATCTTCCATGATGGAAGCCTTGCCAAGCACTCTGGCTACAGTTTTCTTCACCCTTTCTTTCCTCTTCTTGCCTTCAGCAGCAACTGGCTCAATGGGAGTGGGCTTCTCAGTTGAAGCTCTGGCCTTTGACATAGGCTGCCTGCCTGCTGGCCTTTTGATCTTCATCCCTGGTTTTATGCCCTGTGCTGGCTCAACTCTCTTGGACGTTGCTTCCTCTTCTGCCACATAATCCTCATCTTCCGAGTCTGAGGTTCTCTTCTTTCTCTGTCTTGTGGCAGCTTTAGGAAGATTGCTAGGGGTGCTCCTGCTGCCATCATCTGAGGAACTTGAGGGACTAGTGCCCTCACTCATCTGCACTTGTTGCTCTGACAAGTTCTGGCTATCACTTTGGTCTGACATGATGCAAACTCTGACTGCTGACCCTGTGAATAGGTTATAGATGAGATAGAGTGGATAAGCATCACAAAATGCAGAGATTTTTCCAAAAGAATAATTCAAAAACTTAGTTTTAGTTTCCCACTGAAAGCATCTCGGATCTACCAATTTCTAAACTCGGTGATACCGAAGCAGTTTTGGCACCTAAACTAGTGAACTCGGTCAGACCGAGTCACAGTTCGGTGGCACCGAGACTGCTAGGGTTTCACAGAGTTCCAAAATCGGTCACACCGATAAGTAATTCTCGATCAGACCGAGTCTCACTTGTGCCATGGCATAAGCCAAATCGGGTGGGACCGAGTTTTCAACTCGGTGGGTCCGAGATGGTTTTGGCGGAAACCTGACCCTAAAATTTTCGAATTAAACCTAATCTACGAGTTCATTGACTGGATAGAAGTTTAACAAACATGGAAAGAATCATGATGATCACAATGTGCTAAGAATCGGATTGGGGAATAGCACAAAGATCGAGTCCATACCCTAGTTCGGCGGAGACTCGCTACGGCGGCAACGGCGGGGTTGAATTTCCGTTGATGGCGACGGAGACCAGCGGCTGGAGGCGGTTGGCGGCAAGGAGACGATCCGGAGACCAAGTTGGCAGAGCAGGCTATCGCGCGGGCGAAGGCGTTCGGAGAAATTTCCAAATTTTTTCCCGTGACTATATATAGCCCGACCCTGTTGGTGTGACCGAGTGGAACAACTCGGTGGCACCGAGATGCAAAACTGTATACAGTTGTTGCAACTGGGTGTGACTGAATGGTTCAAATCGGTTGCACCGAGATCGAAAACCTAGATCAACTTAATGATCTCAGTAGGACCGAAAGTAGGGTATCGGTCAGACCGAGAATCATAAAGAGGTTTTGGAAGTTTAAGTCTATGACGAATCGGGGACTCCGAGCGCTCCTCACACAGAGTGGTTCGAATCTGACTTGATCAAATTTTGTGATGTAGCATGAATAGAGTTTGAGACGAGTAAAGCATAGATAGCTAGAGGAGGTTCTTAGGCATTCTTGTCCATCCACTTGGCAAAAGGAAATAAAACCAAACAATCAAAACAACAAGTGGATGTCCTCGAATGAGTAAAATATGCAACCAACATGCTCACACAATAAGATGGCAAATGAAATATGTGACAAGGCATGCACAACCAATTCTAGCATCTATCAAGCAATTTGCGATGACAAGGTCATCTATATATGAGTATATTGACTTAGGAGTCAAGTGAGAACACTTGATCATAGGTCATACTCATCGTTTAAGCTCAAGTGGGGTTACCACTTTTACATAAAGCATTGTTGTGTTCACATCTTTAGAGTTGCTTTAGCTCAAGTCTTAGAGTAAAGCTCCCCCTAGATGTGATATTACCCCTTAGAGGGATGAACTAACCTCGGGTTTTGTCAATGATGACTTCATGTAGATGTTGAAGATGTGGATGCTCAATGTTGATGTAGATCACTTGGAGCTATCCATTTGAGTGAATTGCACTTTCAATACCTACATGGGTTAGTCCCACAAGGAACAAACAAGGATATCCATAGACATAGAGTGATGCACACACAAGATGATGTCCATGAAAACTTTTAGGTTACCTTGTCCCTTGTCTTACCAACAAGAGGGTTTGTGACTCCTTGAACTAGTGCAAGATGTGGAAGTTGATTGCACTTGTTCTTGCCAAAATGATAAGAGTGAAGTATGTTGGCGGAGTCACCCTCAAGAACTCTCTAGTTCTTCTTCTTTTGGATCCACACCATCTTGATGGGAATCCTTGGAGTTGTAGTCGTACTTGATGAAGTGGAACTTGAAGTAGTCTTGGGAATCCACTTCACTAAGGTCTTAGGAGCTTCTTCAAATGCATCAATTTCCTCTTGAAGCTTGTCCTTGCCTTTTTGCTTGTAGTCTTGTGGTGGAAGATCATCTTGAGCTTGTGTCCCCTTGAAAGAAGTATCATACTTCTCTTGTTGAGGAACAAACTTTGTCTTGGGGTATTGATCTTCTTCCCACTCAACTCCATTGGCATTGAACTTTCGTTCAAAACCAACACCTTGATTCTTCCGGTGCATTCCTTGCTTGCACACAATTTCCTCAAATTGCTTACTCCCGGCAAGGCTTTTGTACACTCCTTTCTCTATAATTCCCTTCAATAAGCTATTTTGTTGCTCAAGTGTAACTTGGCTAAGAGAATCATTAGTGGAATCAAGAGAACTACTAGAAGCAACAATATTGGATTTAGCATGATCATTGTTACTGCTAGAGGAAGAATCTTTCTTGTTCTTGTTACTAGACTTGACTTGAGGCATGTAAGTGGATAAGAGTAAACACTTGGCAATGTAAGAAGAACTTTTCTTGCGGAGATCATCATTGATTGCTTTTAAGAATTCATGCTCTTGCTCAAGATTGAGCTTTTCAAAGCGTAATTTCTCATGAGCTCTTAAAAGTTCTCGATGATCTTCGAAGATAGTTTCATGAGCTAACTTAAGAGTGTTTAGTTCTTTAGTTAGAGCCTCAATCTTCTCCTTATCATTGTCATTCGTTTTATCTTGATTAGCATGATTAATTGACGTTTCATCATAGTATTCATCACTAGAGTTGTGAACAAGCAAATCATCACCTAACAAGTCATCTTCATCACTATTGAAATCAACATACTCGGGGTGTGTTACCTTAGGACCTTTGGCCATGAAGCATCTTCCAATTCCTTCAATTGGTGAGTCAAATATGTCGTAGGAGTTGGTTGACACAAGTGCTAGACCGGCAACACCTTCATCTTGAGTATCTTCGGAGTCGGAGTGATAACTTCTCTCGGAGTGGCTGTCGGAGTCGGAGCCGGATACCCATTCACCAACATGAGCTTGATGTCTTCGTTTTGTGTAGCTCCTTGATGATTTTTCCTTCCTTTCCGAATCCTTGCTTCTCCGTGAGTATCTTCGTTCATAACGATCATCTCTACTCCTTCTCTCTCTTGGTGGTGATTCTTTGCTTCTTCTTTTTGGAGAATCTTATCTTCTCTTGTAGGGAGCCGTACACTCATTGGAATAGTGTCCGGGTCTTCCACAACTGTAGCAGTTTCGCTCTCGACTAGAAGATCTTTTGTCATTGTAGGACCTTGACTTGACGCTTCTATCTCTGCTTCTACTCTTGTAGAACTTGTTGAAGTTCTTCACCATTAAGCTCAATTCTTCATTGAAGTTTTGTTTCTCACTTGATGATGTAGGGGCTTCACATGAGGCTTTGTAGGCACCACTTGATTTGTTGTGAAGTTCCTCTTTATCCTTAAGTGACATCTCATGAGCAACAATTCTTCCAACCACCCCCGTTGGCTTGAGATCTTTGTAATTGGGCATCATTTGGATCAATGTGCACACGGTATCATATTTTCCATCCAAGGCTCTTAGAATCTTCTTGATGATGAATCTATCGGTCATCTCTTCACTTCCTAAGCCGGCAATCTCATTTGTGATGAGAGCAAGCCTAGAGTACATTTCAGCGACACCTTCATCATCCTTCATTTTGAACTTGTCAAGTTGACTTTGAAGCACATCCAACTTGGATTCCTTGACGGAGTCGGTACCTTCGTGCATATCAATCAAAGTGTCCCAAATTTCCTTTGCATTCTCAAGACGGCTGATTTTGTTGAATTCTTCGGGGCACAATCCGTTGAAGAGAATATCACAAGCTTGAGCATTGTATTGCAACATCTTCAACTCATCCGCGGTAGCTTCACGGTTTGGTTCTTTCCCATCAAAGAAGTCACCTTGCAAACCAACACACACAATAGCCCAAACGGCGGGGTTATGTCCAAGAATATGCATTTTCATTTTATGCTTCCAACTAGCAAAATTAGTACCATCAAAGTAAGGACCTCTATGGTGATAATTTCCCTCGCTAGACGCCATACTCTCCTAGGTTCTGAAACCAAGGCTATGACCACCAAAAGCTATGGAGATCAAAGCAACTGGAGACCAAAGCTCTGATACCACTTGTAGGATCGAAAGTATGTCTAGAGGGGGGGGGTGATTAGACTACTTGACCAAATAAAAACTTAACCTTTTCCCAATTTTAGTTCTTGGCAGATTTTAGCTATTGTAGGACAAGTCAAGCAATCATCACACAATTCAAGCAAGCATGCAAAGAGTATATTGGCAGCGGAAAGTAAAGCATGCAACTTGCAAGAATGTAAAGGGAAGGGTTTGGAGAATTCAAACGCAATTGGAGACACGGATGTTTTTCCCGTGGTTCAGATAGGTGGTGCTATCCTACATCCATGTTGATGGAGACTTCAACCCACGAAGGGTAATGGTCGTGCGAGTCCACAGAGGGCTCCACCCACGAAGGGTCCACGAAGTAGCAACCTTTTCTATCCCACCATGGCCATCGCCCACGAAGGACTTGCCTCACTAGCGGTAGATCTTCACGAAGTAGGCGATCTCCTTGCCCTTACAAACTCCTTGGTTCAACTCCACAATCTTGTCGGAGGCTCCCAAGTGACACCTAGCCAATCTAGGAGACACCACTCTCCAAGAAGTAACAAATGGTGTGTTGATGATGAACTCCTTGCTCTTGTGCTTCAAATTATAGTCTCCCCAACACTCAACTCTCTCTCATAGGATTTGGATTTTGTGGAAAGAAGATTTGAGTGGAAAGCAACTTGGGGAAGGCTAGAGATCAAGATTCATATGGTAGGAATGGAATATCTTGGTCTCAACACATGAGTAGGTGGTTCTCTCTCAGAACATATGAGTTGGAATTGTGTATGTGTTCTGATGGCTCTCTCCCCGAATGAAGAGGAGGTGGAGGGGTATATATAGCCTCCACACAAAATCCAACCGTTACACACAGTTTTCCAATCTCGATGGGACCGAATGAACAAACTCGGTCGGACCGAAAAGGTAAACCTAGTGACCGTTAGAGATTTTCGGTGGGACTGACATGCAACTCGGTAGGACCGATATGGTTAGGGTTTGGGCATAACATAATCTCAGTGAGACCGATTACACAAGCTCGGTGAGACTGAGTTTGGTAATAAGCTAACCAGAGAGTTGGTCAGGTAAACTCGCTGGGACTGATTTGCTCTTTCGGTGAGACCGAAAAGTTACAAAAGGGAAACCGAGAGTTTACATTGCAATCTCGTGGGACCGATTCACTCTTTCCGTGAGACCGAAAAGTTACGAAAGGGAAATAGAGAGTTGCAATCCCATCTCGGTGAGACCGAGATCCCTATCGGTAGAACCGAATTGCTAGGGTTTGTCAGTGGCTTATGACAAGTGAAACTCGGTGGCGCCGGATAGAAAGAATCGGTAGGACCGAGTTTGGCTTAGGGTTTAGGTCATATGTGGATATGGGAAAGTAGTTGAGGGTTTTGGAGCATATCACTAAGCACATGAAGCAAGAGGCTCATTAAGCAACACTTCATCCCTCCTTGATAGTATTGGCTTTTCCTAAAGACTCAATGTGATCTTGGATCACTAAAATATAAAATGAAGAGTCTTGAGCTTTTGAGCTTGAGCCAATCCTTTGTCCTTAGCATTTTGAGGGTTCCACTTTCACATCCATGCCATGCCAATCATTGAGCTTTCCTGAAATAGTCATCTTGGAATAGCATTAGCTCAATGAGCTATATGTTGTTATGAATTACCAAAACCACTTAGGGATAGTTGCACTTTTAGTAGGGAATGGTGTTACTCGCTGGGTGCAACGAAAAAGGATCCGCCCTCAAGATTCTGCTAGTACTTATAGTGCAGTAGAAGGTCCAAGTCCACCGGCTAAATCTACAAACACAGTATCACCTGCTCCACCAGCTGCAACATCTGCTTCAACTGTACCGGCATCTCAATGAGTTACTCGTTCATTTGCTCTGTAACTAGCCAGTTCCCAAGCTGCCTTCACACCTAACACTACTTCCGGAGCACTGCTGACACAACAGGACTTGGCAAGATCAGATGAATCTCATGAGCATCAACACCAAGATGGTACCTGACCGAGTCAAGTTGCAGTTGCATGCTCCTTTATACGTACTCTCATAGTTTGATGTGCACTAACACTTTCCATATTCGTTGTTGAACTAGCACCACCGCGCAAGCGAAAACAGACATCAGGGATAATGCTTGACATATTAACAAAATCTAAAGGGGGAAGAATGGAGATCCATTTTGAGGCAGGTTTGAAAAGGCCACGTGATGCTACAGAGTCAGCCAAGTTAGTATCAGAGGCAGTCGTTGCCGTTAGGTGTCATGCACGTATCCTCCCAACGTGGATCCAGTATAGGAATGAGAAAGATGATACCCAGTTTAACACCTTCCTTGACCATTTATACATAAGTAATGTTATTCATCGCAATTTGTAATATTGTCTTGCTCTGTCCCATACTTTCTAGCTTCCACCTAATAAGACTCACATTTTTTTCAACAGATGAGGTTCAAGTTGGATCCGAAAGATGATGCCACTAAAAAAGCATGCACTCATGTTTTTCAGTCTGCTCTGCGACAATATCGGTATCACTTTAGAAAAACTCACTTTGATGGCAATGCTAACAATGAAATTGCCCAAACATCTCCAGTGGAATATATTATAGATGAAGACTGGACAACCCTTGTTAAACACTAGTCTGATCCAAAGTATCAAGTAGGGTATATGTATTTGATCATATCACATATTGAACTTGTATTTACGTATGTGACTTACAAGTGTATCTTCTTCTAGGCTAACTATTTGAAGAACAAGACCAACCATTCTAAAATGAAATTCCAACAGACAACATGATCTCGTAGCTATATTGCACACTATGAGGCTCTTGTAAATAGTTGCTAGTTCCTTCTTTTTTCTGTGTCATAGTATCGTATCTATATTGACTTGTTCCAAATACAGACGAAAGCCCGTGCGGACCAAAAAGAACCTCAACCGAATGTAGTGCAAATCTTCAAGGATTGCCACACCAGCAAGATGAAGGGCATGAGCACACTAGTTCAAGCCGCTATTGTAAGTCCTTACTCCTCCTGCCTTTGAACTGCTTGTTACTGTGACATGTTCATTTAACTGTTTGGTTTGTAGCCAATGTCATTTACTCTGTTCACTTTTATACACAGTTGTCTTAATGTATCATTTCACCTTACACGGTTTAAAAGACATGAAGGATATTCTTTTGGTCTTGATCTGTAATCTAGTTGTGATGTTCACGTGCCCACACAATGATACAATAGCCTGTTTGTTTTATATATGTTTGCCCATGATATGAATGATGTCATACTATGTTCATCCTACTTTAAGCCATGTCTCTTTATCCTTACATGTCAACGAATGTGAGGAAATAGACAATACAGTAGGCATGCTACATGGACATATGTTCCAAAAGTGATTTTATTATGTAGTTGGCAGTACAATACATGCTAATGTATTACAATAGTTCACAAAAATAAGTTATGTATAAACGTGAAACCTACTTTATTTGTTTTTGTCTCATTAGTAACTTATCTAGTACACAAATATAAAAGTTCAAACTTATAGCAAGCTATGGAACAAATAATTGAACAACCACAACCACCTGAAGGTGATGAGGCTATCACAGGCACAATGTCACCTCTTGCTGCAATGCATAAGTATCTCTCCACTAACAGTGCAAAAAGCACCTTCTTGCGTAATTCTGGGTTGGTTGTCAAGGTAACCTCGTCCGAATCACCTACTGAACAAAATCTTCCGGCTAGATAGAGTGATATATTTATGCTCCAGACATAGGTCCAATCCCTAATGGACGTTGTTTTGGAAACAAGAATAGTGGTTGACAAATGTCGTCAAGATATGAATGGTTTTGAAACAAGACTATTAGACATTTCCTTCGTTGTTCAAGAGCAATGGCCGAAAAATGGGGAAGATCATGCTGCTCCATCAGATTCTACAGCCTGAAACATTAGCACTCAGGTCAAATGATCTGCGCTTCTATATATCTGATGGCGCTTTTATCTGCAAGGACTGTAAACTTTATGCCAACAGGCCTTTTGTTGTATGGCTAGAATTTACTTTGTTGTGATACAACATTTATCGTGCTGCCAAACGTTGTAGAAATTACGATGCTATTTTTGTATCGTGTAGGTTTATCTTAGTAATGTATTCGGCCGAAAGCTTCGTAGGAGCCCAACATGCCAACATTTGTCAGGCCCATTCCAATTGGGCTAAACACGATTATGGGTCGTAATTTGCATGTAGCCCACTAAAAATATCTGGGCCTAAATGAGCATAAGCATTCATTATTTTGGTAGGCCTGTGCCCCTAGTAGGCCTTTAACAAGCCTAAACATAATTTGGCCCCTCGGTAACAATTGGCCGTTAACATGTGTAAATATCTCGAGCTCATAAATAACATGGTCCTTTAATAGGCCGAAAGTGAGATTGGGCCCTAATTGTGCCAAATAACCAACTGGTCATTAGCGGGCCGAAATGTATCTTAGCTTGTGGTGGCCCATTTACAATGCAGATCGTTCACAGGCCAAAATTCAGACATGTCGTAAATGCGCCGACCTACTACACCAGCCTTTAATAGGCAGGAAGTTCGGTCGGGCTTGATTTGTATCAGTTTTATATGGGCCATTAATGGGCCCGATGTGACATTGGGCCACAGATGGCCCATGGATTTCGTCCGACGTTAACAGGCCAAAAATCACAATAGGCTGGAAGTGGCCCAAATCTACAGTGGGCCTCTAACAGGCCGAATGTCAGACATGGCCGAATATGACCCAAATCCTTCATGGGCCGAAAGTTTCAATGGCCAATAAATGGGCCCAAATGAAGTAGGACCTTTAATAGGTCGGAATCACACCCGGCTGTAATTCGGCCCAAATACTTGGCGAACTGTTAACGAGCCAGAAGTGACCATGGGCCGCGATGATGACAGGTTTAGAACAGGCTATTGACGAGCCGATTTGACACTAGTTGTACGGGCCTTAACTGCGAATGGGCCGTCTGCAAGCAGGCTGTTAATGGGCTAGCCCGCTAATTTTTACTAGGCCAGCCTTTTTAACCTAAATGGGCCATTGTTGGGCCTTGCCACGTGTCGATGTATCTTAGGGGCCTCGTGTCCATTGGGCGGTTGTCCTTTTCGGGTGCTGACACGTGGTTGCTATAGCCAATGATAATTTTACACGTGGAAAATCCTCATTGGTCCCAGCTGCTAACGGGTTATCGAATCCAATCCGGGACCCGACAACTTAACGGCGACCTGTTACGATGGATTCCATGTGTCGATTACCCTTGACGAAAGCACTTCTATGATGTGCGGTTTATCGTCATGGAAGTGGATACTTCCGTGATGATAATTTTGGTAATGTCATGGAACACTTCTATGATAACACATGTATGACTATCTTGATTCTGTCATAAAATCATCATGGATGTACATGCATGATAGAAAACGTGACCTACTGTGACAAACACGTATCATCACGGAAGTGTACTTTTTTGTAGTGTATGAACGCACACACGCACACCCTACCCCTATGATCACCTTCGAGAGAGTGAGTCGACATATCATCTTGAGATTTATGAAGTCACCGCCTCGTCGTTGATCGGAATGGTGGGGAGGTCCGGATGTCTACCACATGAAACTCCAAAACTATGGTCCCATCCCACCTCACAACTCTCAATGCTCCAGCCGCCCGGCTTTGGAAACTCCGCACAGTCAAAAGCGATTGACCGGTCGTCACCAAAACCACTATTCACATCGAAACATTCGCTGCTCGGCCTACACTAGCTACTTGCCAGCAGGTCACCACTGCCCCGAAACCAAACCTCCTTTCCGGCCCATTCTCCCACCTTTCGATCCCCTACCTGCATCATCCGTCCCCTAATTCGCCGGAAAGACATGGTGCGCCGCAAGATCACGTACTACAGGATGCTGACGTCGGAGCGCCGTGGAGAAATCACGATGGCGGTCGGCACCACAAACCTCCGTTCCCAAGCTCGCTTTGCGGCGGGCCAATCATCGAGTCCCCTGGAGAGCAGCTCTGAGGAGCATGAAGCCGATCCAATGTTGTCGATGTGGAAGCACGATCACCTATGGGGCATGGGTGCCCCTTTGTGGTTCGGCAAGGGGACAACCATGTTAAACAAAGAGCAGAAGCAAAAGGGAACAACACGGCGATGGACAACTCTCCTTTACCCAGGTTCGGGCCTCTTTGCAACGTAAAACCCTACTCCTGTTATGGTGGATTGAACTTAAGGAAGGCGAAGACACGAGGTGCACTAGCCCGACAAGGATGCCCGGGGGAATGCGACTACGTGCGTACAACTGTAGGGGTTGAAAAGTTCGAACCCTTTTCTAGGTTGCCCCGGGCCTCCTTTTATAGCTGAAAGGGCAACTACAATGGCAAAATAGTCATTTGAATGTGATTAGATAGCTAACAGTGCTATCATACCCAACTCTAGTAGTTAGGACAAAGTGCATTAAATGCACTGTGATATGTCACCAACGTATCTATAATTTATTTCATGCCATGTTTACAACAATTCTATATGGTTTTAGTATGATTTGATTAGAACTAACCCAGACTGACACTGCTTTCAGCAGAACTACCATGCTATCATTTTTTGTGCAGAAATAAAAGTTCTTGGAATGGGCTGAAAATTTACGGTTATTTTTGATGGACCAAAATAGACCCCCGAAGCATAAGAGTTGGGCCAGTAAGTGGACGAGGAGGCCACAAGCCCTCTAGGCGCGCCCTACCCCCTAGTGAGGATGCTCCGGGCTTGTGGGCCCCTCGGGCACCCCCTTGATGTCAGACCGACGCCAAAAATTCTTATAAATACCCAAACCTCCGATAAGAACCCTAGATCGGAAGTTCCTCCACAGCAAGCCTCTGTATCCATGAAAAATCAATCTAGACCCTCTCCGGCACCCTGCCGGAGGGGGCCATCATCATCAGGCGCTATGGAGGAGGAAGCCGGAGGGGGCCATCATCACCATGGAGGCCAAGGACCAGAGGGAGAACCTCTCCCCATCTAGGGGGAGCCCATGGAGGAGGAAGCTGATGACCCACAAGTATAGGGGATCTATCGTAGTCATTTCGATAAGTAAGAGTGTCGAACCCAACGAGGAGCAGAAGGAAATGATAAATAGTTTTCAGCAAGGTATTCTCTACAAGTACTGAAACAAGTGGTAACAGATAGTTTTGTGATAAGATAATTTGTAACGAGCAACAAGTAAAAAAAGTAAATAAAGTGCAGCAAGGTGGCCCAATCCTTTTTGTAGCAAAGGACAAGCCTGGACAAACTCTTATATAAGGAAAAGCGCTCCCGAGGACACATGGGAATATCGTCAAGCTAGTTTTCATAATGTTCATATGATTCGCGTTCGGTACTTTGATAATTTGACATGTGGGTGGACCGGTGCTTGGGTGTTGTTCTTACTTGAACAAGCATCCCACTTATGATTAACCTCTAACGCAAGCATCCGCAACTACAACAAAAGTATTAAGGTAAACCTAACCATAGCATGAAACATATGGATCCAAATCAGCCCCTTACGAAGCAACACATAAACTAGGGTTTAAGCTTCTGTCACTCTAGCAACCCATCATCTACTTATTACTTCCCAATGCCTTCCTCTAGGCCCAAATAATGGTGAAGTGTTATGTAGTCGACGTTCACATGACATCACTAGAGGCTAGACAACATACATCTCATCAAAATATCGAACGAATACCAAATTCACATGACTACTAATAGCAAGACTTCTCCCTTGTCCTCAGGAACAAACGTAACTACTCACAAAGCATAAACATGTTCATAATCAGAGGGGTATTAATATGCACATAGGATCTGAACATATGATCTTCCACCAATTAAACCAACTAGCATCAACTACTAGGAGTAATTAACACTACTAGCAACCGACTAGCACCAATCCCGTACTTGGAGACAAGAATTAGATACAAGAGATGAACTAGGGTTTTGAGATGAGATGGTGTTGATGAAGATGTTGATGGAGATTGCCCTCTCCCGATGAGAGGAGCGTTGGTGATGACGATGGCGATGATTTCCCCCTTCGGGAGGGAAGTTTCCCTGGTAGAACAGCTCTGCCGAAACTCTAGATTGGATCCACCAAGGTTCCGCCTCGTGGCGGCGGAGTTTCGTCCCGAAAGGTTACTCCTTATTTTTTTCTCGACGAAAGACTTCATATAGGAGAAGATAGTCATTGGAGAGCCACCAGGGGCCCACAAGGTAGGGGCGCCCCCACCCTCGTCAGAAGGGTGTGGGCCCCCTGGTCTTCATCTTTGGCGAGGATTTTTCATTATTTATTATAAGGTGTTCCGGGGAGTTTTAGGACTTTTGGAGTTGTGCAGAATAGGTCTCTAATATTTGCTCCTTTTCCAGCCCAGAATTCCAGCTGCCGGCATTCTCCCTCCTTATGTAAACCTTGTAAAATAAGAGATAATAGCCATAAGTATTGTGACATAATGTGAAATAACATCCCATAATGCAATAAATATTGATATAAAAGCATGATGCAAAATGGACGTATCAACTCCCCCATTCTTAGACCTCGCTTGTCCTCAAGTGAAAAGCCGAAATCGAAAACTATGTCCACATGTTTAGAGATGAAGGTGTCGATAAAAATAAAATACGGACATGAGGGCATCATGATCATTCTTATAACAACAACTTATATAATTCTTGTCATATGATCTGTAATGCTAGAGTAATAATACAATCACAATATCAAGTATGAATCGTAAACTTTATTGAAAACTAACAAACTATAATCTCAGTCATTGAGGCCATTGCAATTTATCATAACATAGGAAAGAGTCAATGTATAAGAGCTTTTCAGCAAGTCCAATACTCAACTATCATATAATCTTTAACAATTGCTGACACTCACGCAATACTTATGGGTATGGAGTTTTAATCGGACACAAAGAAAGATAGGGGCTTATAGTTTTGCCTCCCAACGTTTTACCTCAAGGGTAATGTCAACAGTAATAGTTCATGAAAACTCACATCCAATTAGCCATGTATACCAGGATCTTTCCAACATACTGTGCTTGCCAAAGGATAAAATGAAAAAGGGAGAGGTGAAGATCACCATGACACTTGCATAAGGTAGAAGATAATAATAAAAGATAGGCCCTTCGCAGAGGGATGCAGAGGTTGCCATGCGCTTTTATGGTTGGATGCACAAAACCTTAATGCGAAAGAACGTCACTTTATATTGCCCCTTGTGATATGAACCTTTATTATGCAGTCCGTCGCTTTTACTACTTCCACATCACAAGATCGTATAAAGCTTATTTCCCCCACACCAATCAATCATACTTATTTAGATAGCAATTTTTATTGCTTTGCACTGATGACAACTTACTTGAAGGATCTTATTCAATCCATAGGTAGATATGGTGGACTCTCATGGCAAAACTGGTTTAAGGGTATTTGGAAGCACAAGTAGTATCTCTACTTGGTGCTGAGAATTTGGCTAGCATGAGGGGGAAAGGCAAGCTCAACATGTTGGAGGATCCAAGACAATATAATTTATCTCAGATGCAAGAAAACATAACCCATTACGTTGTCTTCCTTGTCCAATATCAACTCTTTAGCATGTCATATTTTAATGAGTGCTCACAATCATAAAAGATGTCGAAGATAGTATATCTATATGTGAAGACCTCTCTTTCTTTATTACTTCCTATTAATTGCAACGATGACCAAAACTATGCTTGTCAACTCTCAACAACTTTTACTCATCATACTTTTTCTATGTGAGCTCATTACTCTCCGTGAAATCCATATGATCTCTTTGTTTCTTTTTATTTCTTTCTCTTTTCTTTTATTCACTTAGGATCATGGCAAAATAATCAAGCCCTTGACTCAACACTAAACTTTATTATATAGCTCACGGACTAGATTACATAGAAGGATAATAAAGCAAAACTCACAACTAGATCATGCCATAAACTTTATTCTACTAGATCAAAATACTACTGATAAGATCGAACTAAGGAAAATGGTAAAGATAAAAGTGATGGTGATACGATACCGTGGCACTCCCCCAAGCTTGGCAGTTGCCAAGTGAAGTGCCCATACCAGATACTCAATTCTCTTTTTGGAGGAGACGGTGGTGATTTTGTTGATGGCGTAGGCTTCTTCCTTAATTTGCGTTTGAGGACAGAATTTTGGTCCCTTAGGTCCTCGATCTCCTGTTCCAGGCTCAGTATCTTTTTGCATAGTTCCTGCTTGTTTTCCTGCAAGAGTCGAAAAGAGATAATCGATCTTAGATTTCTTTACCCTATCCAGGAGGCTTGACTTTTGAACTCCACATGCATGTCCCCAGGTTGAGGTAGCGGGACTTCATCTTCATCTGAGCTCGTCTCCTCCTTTCCCTTGGGTTCATAGTCTTCTTCTTCTTCTTCCGTGGTCCAACCATAATGCTCCACCTCTCCATAGACCTTAGGGTCTATAAGGTAACCAGCCTCATAGCTTTCTCCTTCCGAATCCTGGGACGACATGTTGCTCTATCTGCAACAGGACGGCTCAAAACAAAGACAAGATATTTTTGCGTGATACGGGAGTCAAAACCCCCGGGAGGATATAATGAATTTTTACCGACCAAAATACGTATCGTGCAAGAAAACGGAGTCCGGAAGGCACACGAGGTGCTCACGAGGTAGGGGGGCGCGCCCAGGGGGTACGGCGCGCCCTCCACCCTCTTGTGGCCCTCGTTTCCTTCTCGGACTGCTACTTAATTTTCTATTTTTCTAAATATTCCAAAACAGAGAAATATTTCCTTAAAAATTGTTTTGGAGTCGGTTTACTTAACGTACTAGATACCTATTCCTTTTCGGAGTCTGAAACGTTCTAGAAAGTGTCCCTTATGTATTCCTCCGGGGTTATGGTTTCAATAATATTGGTTTCAACATTTATGGGATTACCTGAGATATAATGTTTGATTCTTTGACCGTTTACCACCTTCGGATTTGTGCCTTCGAAGTTGTTGATTTTTATGGCACCGGAATGATAGACCTCCTCGATAACATAGGGGCCTTCTCATTTAGAGCGAAGTTTCCCTGCAAAAAATCTTAAACAAGAGTTGTATAGCAATACATAATCACCTACATTAAACTCACGCTTTTGTATCCTTTTAGCATGCCATCTTTTAACCTTTTCTTTAAACAACTTGGCATTTTCATAAGCTTTGGTTCTCCATTCAACAAGTGAGCTAATATCAAATAACCTCTTTTCACCGGCAAGTTTGAAATCATAGTTGAGCTGTTTAATAGCCCAATATGCCTTATGTTCTAGTTCGAGAGGTAAGTGACATGCTTTTCCATATACCATTTTATACGGAGACATACCCATAGGATTTTTATATGCAGTTCTATACGCCCATAATGCATGGTCAAGTTTCTTGGACCAATTCTTTCTAGACCTATTGACAGTCTTTTGCAAAATTAATTTGAGTTCTCTATTACTCAATTCTACTTGACCACTAGACTATGGGCGTTACGGGGATGCAATTCTATGATTGACGTCATATTTAGCAAGCATTTTACCGAAAGCACCATGAAATATCTAGGGACTCCAAACCTCAGAAAAATAACTTCTTTAAGCTTTTTAATAGAAGTGTTATGATCAGCACTACTAGTTGGAATAGCTTCTACCCACTTAGTAACGTAATCAACAGCAACTCAAATATGTGTATATCCATTAGAGGCAGGAAAAGGTCCCATATAATCAAAGCCCCAAACATCAAACGGTTCAATAACAAGTGAATAATTCATAGGCATTTCTTGACGTCTACTAATATTACCAATTCTTTGACATTCATCACAAGATAGGACAAACTTACGGGCATCCTTGAAGAAAGTAGGCCAATAAAAACCGGATTGCAATACCTTATGTGCAGTTCTATCTCCCGCGTGGTGTCCTCCATAAGTTTTGGAGTGGCACTTGCGTAGGATCTGTTCCTGTTCATGCTCAGGTACACAACGTCTAATAACACCATCTACTCCTTCTTTATAAAGATGTGGGTCATCCCAAAAGTAATTTCTCAAATCATAGAAGAACTTTTTATTTTGTTGGTATGTGAAGCTAGGTGGTATAAATTTAGCAACTATGTAATTATCATAATCAGCATACCAAGGGGTACTACGAGAAGTACTTATGAAATTTAATTGTTCATCAAGAAAGCTATCATCAATAGGTAGTGGGTCATCAAGAACATTCTCTAACCTAGATAAGTTGTCTGCAACGGGGTTCTCAGCTCCGTTTCTATCAACAATATGCAAATCAAATTCTTGTAGCAAGAGAACCCATCTAATAAGTCTAGGTTTAGCATCTTTTTTCCATAAGATATTTAATAGCAGCATGATCAGTGTGGATAGTTACTTTAGAATCAACAATATAAGGTCTGAACTTATCACAAGCACATACAACTGCTAAATGTTCTTTTTTAGTAGTAGCATAATTTCTTTTAGCATTGTCTAGAATCTTACTAGCATAATGGATAACATTTAATTTCTTATCAACTCTTTGCCCTAGAACAGCACCTACATCATAATCACTAGCATCACACATAATTTCAAAGGGTAAATTCCAATCAGGTGGCTGAACAATAGGTGCAGAGACTAATGCTTTCTTAAGTATTTCAAATGCTTCTACACAAACATCATCAAAGACAAATGGTATATCTTTTTGTAATAAATTGGTTAGAGGCCGAGAAATTTTTGAGAAGTCCTTAATGAACCTCCTATAAAATCCAGCGTGACCAAGGAAACTTCTTACACCTTTGATGTCCTTGGGACATGGCATCTTTTCAATAGCATCAACCTTGGCTTTATCAAATTCAATACCTCTTTCAGAAACTTTATGCCCCAAGACAATACCCTCATTAACCATAAAGTGGCACTTTTCCCAATTCAAGACAAGATTAGTTTCTTCACATCTCTGCAAAACTCGATCAAGATTGCTCAAGCAATCATCAAAATAAGATCCATAGACGGAAAAGTCGTCCATGAAAACCTCACAAATCTTTTCACAAAAGTCAGAGAATATAGCCATCATGCATCTTTGAAAGGTAGCAGGTGCATTACATAAACCAAAAGGCATACGTCTATAAGCAAAAGTACCAAAAGGGAATGTAAAAGTAGTCTTTGATTGATCTTTAGCCGCCACAGGTATTTGAGAGAAACCAGAATAACCATCTAGAAAGCAGTAATGTGTATGTTTGCATAATCTTTCTAGCATTTGATCGATAAAAGGTAAGGGGTAATGATCTTTCTTAGTAGCCTTATTTAATTTGCGGAAATCAATTACCATCCTATAACCTGTAATAATTCTTTGTGGAATCAATTCATCTTTATCATTAGGAACAACAGTAATACCTCCCTTCTTAGGGACACAATGAACATGACTTACCAACTGACTATCAGCAACGGGATAAATTATACCTGCTTCTAGAAGCTTTAGTATTTCTTTTCTTACCACTTCTTTCATTTTAGGATTCAGACATCGTTGAGGATCACGGGCTGGTTTGGCATCTGCCTCCAAATTTATTTTGTGTTGACATAGAGTGGGACTATTTCCCTTAAGATCATCAAGAGTATATCCAATAGCAGCACGGTGCTTCTTCAGAGTTTTCAATAATCTTTCTTCTTCATGCTCTGAAAGGTTAGCACTAATAATAACAGGATATATCTTCTTTTCATCAAGATAAGCATATTTAAGATTATCAGGCAACGATTTAAGTTCAAACACGGGATCACCCTTAGGTGGAGGAGGATCCCCTAGGATTTCAACAGGCAAATTGTGTTTCAGCATAGGTTCCTGTTTAAAGAATACTTCATCTATTTATCTTCTTTCATTCATAAACATATCATTCTCATGGTCTAGCAAATATTGTTCTAAAGGATCATTAGGAGGTACGACAATAGAAGCAAGACCTATAATTTCATCCTTACTAGGAAATTCTTCTTGACGGTGTTGTTTACTAAATTTAGAGAAATTAAACTCATGAGTCATATCATCCAAGCCAATAGTAACAACATTCTTTTCGCAGTCTATCCTAGCATTAACTGTATTCAAGAAGGATCTACCAAATATAATGGGACAAAAGCTATCTTGTGGAGAACTAAGAACAACAAAATCAACAGGATATTTAGTTTTCCCGCACAAGACTTCAACATCTCTAACAATTCCCATTGCCGAAATAGTATCTCTATTAGCAAGTTTAATTATGACATCAATATCTTCTAACTCAGCAGGTGCAATTTCATGCTTGATTTCTTTATACAAGTCATAAGGTATAACACTAGCACTAGCACCCATATCACATAAGCCATGATAACAATGATCTCCTATTTTAACAAAGATAACATGCACGCCTACCAGAGGTCTATGTTTATCTTTAGCACAAGGTTTAGCAATTCTAGCAGTTTCACCACAGAACTGAATAACATGCCCATCAATATTATCAGACAAGAGCTCTTTAACAATAGCAATATTAGGTTCAACTTTAACTTGCTCAGGAGGTGTATATGTTTTAATATTGCTTTTACAAACCACAGTTGAAGCTTTAGCATGATCCTTTATCCTAACAGGGAAATGTGGTTTCTCGACATAACAAGTAGGAACAATAGGATCATTATAAGTGACAGTCTTTTCTTCAACTTTAATAGGTGCAGCTACTTTTACTTCTATGGGAGGATGATATTTAAACCACTTCTCCTTAGGGAGATCAACATAAGTAGCAAAAGATTCATAGAAAGAAGCTACTATCTCAGAATCAAGTCCATATTTAGTGCTAAACTTACGGAAAATATCGGTATCAATAAAGGTTTTAACACAATCAAACTTAGGTGTCATACTTGACTCCTTACCATTGTCGAGGTCCCATTCTTCAGAGTTGCGTTTAATTCTATCCAATAAATCCCATCTAAATTCAATAGTCTTCATCATTAAAAGAGCCAGCACAAGAAGTATCGAGCATGGTGTGATTATTTTTAGAAAGCCGAGCATATTTTTTTGAAGAATTGTTACTTTTGGGAGCTCATGATTGGGGCATGAATATAAAATTGATTTAAGCCTCCCCAAGCTTGATATATGCTTTCTCCTTCGCGAGGCCAAAAATTATATATATAATTGCGATCACGATGAACAAGAGGCATAGGGTAATACTTTTGATGAAATTCCAATTTCAATCTTCTATAGTTCCATGATCCCATATCATCACATAGCCTATACCATGTCAATGCGTCTCCCTTCAAAGATAAAGGGAAGACCTTCTTCTTAGCAACATCATCGGGAATACCTGCAAGATTAAATAATCCACAAACTTCATCCACATATATTAGGTGTTCATCAGGATGCTTTGTTCCATCTCCTGTAAAAGGATTAGCTAGCAGTTTTTCTATTATACTCGAAGGATACTCATAAGGAATTTCATTTTCAATAGGTTCAGTAGGTTGAGGAGAAACTCTTTGCTCTACTAGTCGGGGTGAAGATACCCCGAACAAGCCCCTTAGAGGATTACTTTCCATAGTAACAAGTGATAGTAAATTTCAGCACACTATATAAATTTTTCCTTACCAAATTCCACCTACCAAAGGCGCTTCACTCCCCGCCAACGACACCAGAAAAGAGTCTTGATGACCCACAAGTATAGGGGATCAATCATAGTCCTTTCGATAAGTAAGACTGTCGAACCCAATGAGGAGCAGAAGGAAATGATAAACAGTTTTCAGCAAGGTACTCTCTACAAGTACTGAAATAAGTGGTAACAAATAGTTTTGTGATAAGATAATTTGTAATGAGCAACAAGTAACAAAAGTAAATAAAGTGCAGCAAGGTGGCCCAATCCTTTTTGTAGCAAAGGACAAGCCTGGACAAACTCTTATATAAGGAAAAGTGCTCCCGAGTACACATGGGAATATTGTCAAGCTAGTTTTCATCACGTTCATATGATTCACGTTCGGTACTTTGATAATTTGACATGTGGGTGGACCGGTGCTTGGGTGCTGTTCTTACTTGAACAAGCATCCCACTTATGATTAACCTCTATTGCAAGCATCTGCAACTACAACAAAAGTATTAAGGTAAACCTAACCATAGCATGAAACATATGGATCCAAATCAGCCCCTTACGAAGCAACGCATAAACTAGGGTTTAAGCTTCTGTCACTCTAGCAACCCATCATCTACTTATTACCTCCCAATGCCTTCCTCTAGGCCCAAATAATGGTGAAGTGTTATGTAGTCGACGTTCACATAACACCACTAGAGGCTAGACAACATACATCTCATCAAAATATCGAACGAATACCAAATTCACATGACTACTAATAGCAAGACTTCTCCCTTGTCCTCAGGAACAAACGTAACTACTCACAAAGCATAAACATGTTCATAATCAGAGGGGTATTAATATGCATATAGGATCTGAACATATGATCTTCCACCAATTAAACCAACTAGCATCAACTACAAGGAGTAATTAACACTACTAGCAACCTACTAGCACCAATCCCAGACTTGGAGACAAGAATTGGATACAAGAGATGAACTAGGGTTTTGAGATTAGATGGTGCTGATGAAGATGTTGATGGAGATTTCCCTCTCCCGATGAGAGGAGCGTTGGTGATGACGATGGCGATGATTTCCCCCTCCGGGAGGGAAGTTTCCCCAGCAGAACAGCTCTGCCAGAGCTCTAGATTGGATCCGCAAAGGTTCCGCCACGTGGCGGCGGAGTTTCATCCCGAAAGGTTACTCCTTATTTTTTTCTCGATGAAAGACTTCATATAGGAGAAGATGGTCATCGGAGAGCCACCAGGGGGGGCACGAGGTAGGGGGCGCGCCCTAGGGGGGGGGGCGCCCCCCACCCTCATGAGAAGGGTGTGGGCCCCCTGGTCTTCATCTTTGGCAAGGATTTTTCATTATTTATTATAAGGTGTTCCGTGGAGTTTTAGGACTTTTGGAGTTGTGCAGAATGGGTCTCTAATATTTGCTCCTTTTCCAGCCCAGAATTCCAGCTGCCGGCATTCTCCCTCCTTATGTAAACCTTGTAAAGTAAGAGAGAATAGCCATAAGTATTGTGACATAATGTGAAATAACATCCCATAATGCAATAAATATTGATATAAAAGCATGATGCAAAATGGACGTGTCAACTCCCCCAAGCTTAGACCTCGCTTGTCCTCAAGCAAAAAGCTGAAATCAAAAAATATGTCCACATGTTTAGAGATGAAGGTGTCGATAAAAATAAAATACGGACATGAGGGCATCATGATCATTCTTATAACAGCAACTTATATAATTCTTGTCATATGATCTCTAATGCTAGAGTAATAATTCAATCACAATATCAAGTATGAACCGTAAACTTCATTGAAAACTAACAAACTATAATCTCAGTCATTGAGGCAATTGCAATTTATCATAACATAGGAAAGAGTCAATGTATAAGAGCTTTTCAGCAAGTCCAATACTCAACTATCATATAATCTTTAACAATTGCTGACACTCACGCAATACTTATGGGTATGGAGTTTTAATCGGACACAAAGAAAGATAGGGGCTTATAGTTTTGCCTCCCAACGTTTTACCTCAAGGGTAATGTCAACAGTAATAGTTCATGAAAACTCACATCCAATTAGCCATATATACCAGGATCTTTCCAACATACTGTGCTTGCCAAAGGATAAAATGAAAAAGGGAGAGGTGAAGATCACCATGACACTTGCATAAGGTAGAAGATAATAATAAAAGATAGGCCCTTCGCAGAGGGAAGCAGGGGTTTCCATGCGCTTTTATGGTTGGATGCACAAAATCTTAATGTGAAAGAACGTCACTTTATATTGCCCCTTGTGATATGGACCTTTATTATGCACTCTGTCGCTTTTATTACTTCCACATCACAAGATCGTATAAAGCTTATTTCTCCCTCACCAATCAATCATACATATTTAGAGAGCAATTTTTATTGCTTTGCACCGATGAAAACTTACTTGAAGGATCTTATTCAATCCATAGGTAGATATGGTGGACTCTCATGGCAAAACTGGTTTAAGGGTATTTGGAAGCACAAGTAGTATCTCTACTTGGTGTTGAGAATTTGGCTAGCATGAGGGGGAAAGGCAAGCTCAACATGTTGGAGGATCCAAGACAATATAATTTATCTCAGATGCAAGAAAACATAATCCATTATGTTGTCTTCCTTGTCCAATATCAACTCTTTAGCATGTCATATTTTAATGAGTGCTCACAATCATAAAAGATGTCCAAGATAGTATATCTATAGGTGAAGACCTCTCTTTCTTTATTACTTCCTATTAATTGCAATGATGACCAAAACTATGCTTGTCAACTCTCAACAACTTTTACTCATCATACTTTTTCTATGTGAGCTTATTACTCTCCATGAAATCCATATGGTCTCTTTGTTTCTTTTTATTTCTTTCTCTTTTCTTTTATTCACTTAGGATCATGGAAAAATAACCAAGCCCTTGACTCAACACTAATCTTTATTATATAGCTCATGGACTCGATTACATAGAAGGATAATAAAGCAAAACTCACAACTAGAACATGCCATAAACTTTATTCTACTAGATCAAAATACTACTGATAAGATCGAACTAAGGAAAATGGTAAAGATAAAAGTGATGGTGATACGATACCAGGGCACTCCCCCAAGCTTGGCAGTTGCCAAGTGGAGTGGCCATACCAGATACTCAATTCTTCTTTGTTGGAGGAGACGATGGTGATTTTGTTGATGGCGTAGGCTTCTTCCTTAATTTGCGTTGAGGACAGAATTTTGGTCCCTTAGGTCCTCGATCTCCTGTTCCAGGCTCAGTATCTTTTTGCATAGTTCCTGCTTGTTTTCCTGCAAGAGTCGAAAAGGGATAAACTCGATCTTAGATTTCTTTACCCTATCTGGGAGGCTTGACTTTTTGAACTCCACATTCATGTCCCCAGGTTGAGGTAGCGGGACTTCATCTTCATCTGAGCTCGTCTCCTCCTTTCCCTTGGGTTCATAGTCTTCTTCTTCTTCTTCCGTGGTCCAACCATAATGCTCCACCTCTCCATAGACCTTAGGGTCTGTAAGGTAATCAGCCACATAGCTTTCTCCTTCCGAATCCTGGGACGACATGTTGCTCTATCTGCAACAGGATGGCTCAAAACAAAGACAAGAGATTTTTGCGTGATACGGGAGTCAAAACCCCTGGGAGGTTATATAATGATTTTTTACCGACCAAAATACGTATCGTGCAAGAAAACGGAGTCTGGAAGGCACACGAGGTGCTCACGAGGTAGGGGGCGCGCCCAGGGGGGTAGGGCACGCCCTCCACCCTCGTGAGGCCCTCGTTTCCTTCCCGGACTGCTACTTAATTTTTTATTTTTCTAAATATTCCAAAACAGAGAAATATTGCCTTAAAAATTGTTTTGGAGTCGGTTTACTTACCGTACGACATACCTATTCCTTTTCGGAGTCTGAAACGTTCTGGAAAGTGTCCCTTATGTATTCCTCCGGGGTTACGGTTTCAATAATATTGGTTTCAACATTTATGGGATTACCTGAGATATAATGTTTGATTCTTTGACCGTTTACCACCTTCGGATTTGTGCCTTCGAAGTTGTTGATTTTTATGGCACCGGAACGATAGACCTCCTCGATAACATAGGGCCCTTCCCATTTAGAGAGAAGTTTCCCTGCAAAAAATCTTAAACAAGAGTTGTATAGCAATACATAATCACCTACATTAAACTCACGCTTTTGTATCCTTTTGACATGCCATCTTTTAACCTTTTCTTTAAACAACTTGGCATTTTCATTAGCTTTGGTTCTCCATTCATCAAGTGAGCTAATATCAAATAACCTCTTTTTACTGGCAAGTTTGAAATCATAGTTGAGCTCTTTAATTGCCCAATATGCCTGATGTTCTAGTTCGAGAGGTAAGTGACATGCTTTTCCATATACCATTTATACGGAGACATACCCATAGGATTTTTATATGCAGTTCTATAGGCCCATAATGCATCATCAAGTTTCTTGGACCAATTCTTTCTAGACCTATTGACAGTCTTTTGCAAAATTAATTTGAGTTCTCTATTACTCAATTCTACTTGACCACTAGACTGTGGGTGATACGGGGATGCAATTCTATGATTGACGTCATATTTAGCAAGCATTTTACGGAAAGCATCATGAATAAAATGTGAACCACCATCAGTCATTAAATATCTAGGGACTCCAAACCTCGAAAAAATAACTTCTTTAAGCATTTTAATAGAAGTGTTATGATCAGCACTACTAGTTGGAATAGCTTCTACCCACTTAGTAACGTAATCAACAGCAACTCAAATATGTGTATATCCATTAGAGGCAGGAAAAGGTCCCATATAATCAAAGCCCCAAACATCAAACAGTTCAATAACAAGTGAATAATTCATAGGCATTTCTTGACGTCTACTAATATTACCAATACTTTGACATTCATCACAAGATAGGACAAACTTACGGGCATCCTTGAAGAGAGTAGGCCAATAAAAACCGGATTGCAATACCTTATGTCAGTTCTATCTCCCGCGTGGTGTCCTCCATAAGTTTCGGAGTGGCACTTGCGTAGGATCTGTTCCCGTTCATGCTCAGGTACACAATGTCTAATAACACCATCTACTCCTTCTTTATAAAGATGTGGGTCATCCCAAAAGTAATGTAGCAAATCATAGAAGAAATTTTTATTTTGTTGGTATGTGAAGCTAGGTGGTATAAATTTAGCAACTATGTAATTAGCATAATCAGCACACCAAGGGGTACTACGAGAAGTACTTATGACATTTAATTGTTCATCAGGAAAGCTATCATCAATAGGTAGTGGGTCATCAACAACATTCTCTAACCTAGATAAGTTGTCTGCAATGGGGTTCTCAGCTCCTTTTGTATCAACAATATGCAAATCAAATTCTTGTAGCAAGAGAACCCATCTAATAAGTCTAGGTTTAGCATCTTTATTTTCCATAAGATATTTAATAGGAGCATGATCAGTGTGGATAGTTACTTTAGAATCAACAATATAAGTTCTGAACTTATCACAAGCAAATACAACTGCTAAAAGTTCTTTTTTCAGTAGTAGCATAATTTCTTTGAGCATTGTCTAGAGTCTTACTAGCATAATGGATAACATTTAATTTCTTATCGACTCTTTGCCCTAGAAAAGCACCTACAGCATAATCACTAGCATCACACATAATTTCACAGGGTAAATTCCAATTAGGTGGTTGAACAATAGGTGCAGAGACTAATGATTTCTTAAGTATTTCAAATGCTTCTACACAATCATCATCAAAGACAAATGGTATATCTTTTTGTAATAAATTGGTCAGAGGCCGAGAAATTTTTGAGAAGTCCTTAATGAACATCCTATAAAATCCAGCGTGACCAAGGAAACTTCTTGTACCTTTGATGTCCTTGGGACATGGCATCTTTTCAATAGCATCAACCTTGGCTTTATCAACTTCAATACCTCTTTCAGAAACTTTATGCCCCAAGACAATACTTTCATTAACCATAAGGTGGCACTTTTCCCAATTCAAGAAAAGATTAGTTTCTTCACATCTCTGCAAAACTCGATCAAGATTGCTCAAGCAATCATCAAAAGAAGATCCATAGACGGGAAAGTCGTCCATGAAAACCTCACAAATCTTTTCACAAAAGTCAGAGAATATAACCATCATGCATCTTTGAAAGGTAGCAGGTGCATTACATAAACCAAAAGGCATACATCTATAAGCAAAAGTACCAAAAGGGCATGTAAAAGTAGTCTTTGATTGATCTTTAGCCACCACATGTATTTGAGAGAAACCAGAATAACCATCTAGAAAGCAGTAATGTGTATGTTTGCATAATCTTTCTAGTATTTGATCGATAAAAGGTAAGGGGTAATGATCTTTCTTAGTAGCCTTATTTAATTTGCATAAATCAATTACGATCCTATAACCTGTAATAATTCTTTGTGGAATCAATTCATCTTTATCATTAGGAACAACAGTAATACCTCCCTTCTTAGGGACACAATGAACATGACTTACCCACTGACTATCAGCAACGGGATAAATTATACCTGCTTCCAAAAGCTTTAGTATTTATTTTCTTACCACTTCTTTCATTTTAGGATTCAGACGTAGTTGAGGATCACGAACTGATTTGGCATCTGCTTCCAAATTTATTTTGTGTTGACATAGAGTGGGACTATTTCCCTTAATATCATCAAGAGTATATCCAATAGCAGCACGGTGCTTCTTCAAAGTTTTCAATAATCTTTGTTCTTCATGCTCTCAAAGGTTAGCACTAATAATAACAGGATATATCTTCTTTTCATCAAGATAAGCATATTTAAGATTATCAGGGAATGATTTAAGTTCAAACACGGGATCACCCTTAGGTGGAGGAGGATCCCCTAGGATTTCAACAGGCAAATTGTGTTTCAGCATAGGTTCCTGTTTAAAGAATACTTCATCTATTTCTCTTCTTTCACTCATAAACATATCATTCTCATTGTCTAGCAAATATTGTTCTAAAGGATCATTAGGAGGTACGGCAATAGAAGCAAGACCTATAATTTCATCCTTACTAGGCAATTCTTCTTCACCGTGTTGTTTACTAAATTTAGAGAAATTAAACTCATGAGTCATATCATCCAAGCCAATAGTAACAACATTCTTTTCACAGTCTATCCTAGCATTAACTGTATTCAAGAAGGGTCTGCCAAATATAATGGGACAAAAACTATCTTTGGAGAACTAAGAACAAGAAAATCAGCAGGATATTTAGTTTTCCCGCACAAGACTTCAACATCTCTAACAATTCCCATTGCTAAAATAGTATGTCTATTAGCAAGTTTAATTGTGACATCAATATCTTCTAACTCAGCAGGTGCAATTTCATGCTTGATTTCTTTATACAAGTCATAAGGTATAACACTAGCACTAGCACCCATATCACATAAGCGATGATAACAATGATATCCTATTTTAACAGAAATAACTGGCACGCCTACCACATGTCTATGTTTATATTTAGCACAAGGTTTAGCAATTCTAGCAGTTTCACCGCAGAACTGAATAACATGCCCATCAATATTATCAGACAAGAGCTCTTTAACAATAGCAATATTAGGTTCAACTTTAACTTGCTTAGGAGGTGTATATGTTTTAACATTGCTTTTACGAACCACAGTTGAAGCTTTAGCATGATCCTTTATCCTAACAGGGAAAGGTGGTTTCTCAACATAACAAGTAGGAACAATAGGATCATTATAAGTGACAGTCTTTTCTTCAACTTTAATAGGTGCAGCTACTTTTGCTTCTATGGGAGGATGATATTTAAACCACTTCTCCTTAGGGAGATCAACATAAGTAGCAAAAGATTCACAGAAAGAAACTACTATCTCAGAATCAAGTCCATATTTAGTGCTAAACTTATGGAAAATATCGGTATCAATAAAGGTTTTAACACAATCAAACTTAGGTGTCATACCTGACTCCTTACCATTGTCGAGGTCCCAATCTTCAGAGTTGTGTTTAATTCTATCCAATAAATCCCATCTAAATTCAATAGTCTTCATCATAAAAGAGCCAACACAAGTAGTATCGAGCATGGTGTGATTATTTTTAGAAAGCCGAGCATAATTTTTTTGAAGAATTGTTATTTTTGGGAGCTCATGATTGGGGCATGAATATAACATTGATTTAAGCCTCCCCCAAGCTTGATCTATGCTTTCTCCTTCGCGAGGCCAAAAATTATATATATAATTGCGATCACGATGAACAAGAGGCATAGGGTAATACTTTTGATGAGATTCCAATTTCAATCTTCTATAGTTCCATGATCCCATATCATCACATAGCCTATACCATGTCAATGCGTCTCCCTTCAAAGATAAAGGGAAGACCTTCTTCTTAGCAACATCATCGGGAATACCTGCAAGCTTAAATAATCCACAAACTTCATCCACATATATTAGGTGTTCATCAGGATGCTTTGTTGCATCTCCTGTAAAAGGATGAGCTAGCAATTTTTCTATTATACTCGAAGGACACTCATAAGGAATTTCATTTTCAATAGGTTCAGTTATTTTCAAACTTGAGAAAATTAGTTGGACAAGGAGGACAACATAATGAGTTTTGTTTGCGTATATTTGTATAGAAGTTATATTGTTATGGATCCTCCAACATGTGGTGCTTGCTTAGTATCATTTGCTAGCCAAAAATTTGTACTAAATAGAGATACTGCTTGTTCATACAATAACCCTTAAACCCCATTTCTTGCCATGAGTGTCCACCATATCTACCTATGGATTGAATAAGACCCTTCAAGTATGTTGTCATCGGTGCAAAAAGCAATAAAAATTGCTCCTAAATATGTATGATTTTTTATTGTAAGGGAAAATATGCGTTGTATGAACTTGTGATGGTAAAGAAATAAAATCAACGAACTGCATAATAAAGGTTGCTATCACAAAGGGCAATACAACGTGACGTTCCTTTGCATTTAGGGTTTCCACATCCAAAGTTAAAATGCGCATGACAACCTCTGCTTCCCTCTACGAAGGGCCTATCTTTTACTTTCATGTATTTACTTTTATTCAAGAATCAATAGTATTCCTTCTTATTTCAGCCTCAGTTATTCTTTAGTTAGCAAGCATTATATCGTGGGGAAAGATCCAAGCATATATGGCCATTCAAATATATTTGACCATGAATTATTATTGTTGACAATTATCTATATGATAAATAAGTTGGGAGGCAAAACATTAAGTCCCTATCTTTCTCTGTGTTCGATGGATGCTATTTGTTCTAAAAATATGCTTTGAGTGTTAGCAATCATGGAAGACTATATGATAGTTGAGTATGTGGAATTTGCTAAATCAAATCTCTTACATAGACCCTCCCTGAAAATAAGATGAATTGCAATTGTTTGGTGACTCGGAACATAGTTTGCTAGTTTTCAAGAAACTTTATGGTCTATACTTTAACATGTGAATAGCTTGTTACTTGATCATGAGAAGTTTTATGATATGAGCTATTGTTTATGATATATAATGATGCTAGGAAAAGTGATTGGAATTATCATTGATCAAATTTGTGCACTTGCTACCATTGACACTTCATAAATTATTTCTTTTATCATTTACCTACTTGAGGATGAGAAGGAATTAAGCTTGGGGATGCTAATACATCACCAACGCATTTATAATTTATGAAGTATTCATGCCATGTTTACAACAATTTTATATGGTTTTGGTATGATTTGATTAGAACTAACCCAGACTGATGTTGTTTTCAGCAGAACTACCGTGGTGTCATATTTTGTGCAGAAATAGAAGTTCTCGAAATGGGCTGAAAATTTACGGTGATTTTTTATGGACCAAAAGAGACCCCCGAAGCATAAGATTTGGGCCAGGAAGTGGACGAGGAGGCCACAAGCCCTCTAGGCGGGCCCTACCCCCAGGAAGGGTGCTCCGGGCTTGTGGGCCCCTTGGGCACCCCCTTGATGTGGGACCGACGCCAAAAATTCTTATAAATACCCAAACCTCCAAAAGAACCCTAGATCGTAAGTTCCGCTTCTGCAAGCCTTCGTGGCCATGAAAAATCAATCTAGGCCCTCTCTGGGACCCTGCCGGAGGGGGCCATCATCACTGGAGGCCATGGAGGAGGAAGCTGGAGGGAGCCATAATCACCATGGAGGCCAAGGACCAGAGGGCGAACCTCTCCCCATCTAGGGGGCATGTCATGGACGAGGAAGCACAAGGGGGGACTCTCTCCCCCTCTCTCTCGGTGGCGCCAGAGTGCCGTCGGGGGAACCATCGTTGCGGTGATTGTCTTAATCAACATCACCTTCTTCATCACCTTCCTCATCTCTTTTGAGTAGTCCACTCTCCCGCACCCCGATGTAATCCCCTACTTGAACACGGTGCTTTATGCCACATATTATGATCCAATGATGTGTTGCCATCCTATGATGTTTTGAGTAGATTTCTTTTGTCTTTTGGGTTGATTGATGATCTAGATTGGTTTCAGTTGTATGTTTTATTTTGGTGTTGTCCTATGGTGTCGGGGTAGCTGATCCCACGAACACCTATGGGGACCGGCGGACCGAGCCCCTTTCGATTCGGTGAGGGCGGAGGTCGAGCAAAGAGCGGATCGAGGCGGTACACACGAGCGGTTTTACCCAGCTTCGGGCCGCACGGATGCGTAAAACCCTACCGCTGCTTGTTTGTGTGTATTCAATCCTCGCTTAGGAGCGATGGACGCTATCAGACTGAGCGTGGGAGTGTCTCTGGTGTTTCGAATGAGCCGAACCCCTTCTACGTTGCGCTGGGGCCTCCTTTTATACTCTCAAGGGGTCACCGACAGGTGGCAACGCAGAGGAGGGTAAAAACGTAAAAAGCGGGGTTGGTACAACTGCCTTTACAGTGCACCCTACCTAATTCTGACGGCAGGGACGAGGGCATTAAATGCCCGTCTGAGTCGCCCAACAGTGCAGAAAAGTGACCGTTAGGGGCGCCACCGTTTGCCACGATGGTTATCTTGTCAGCGCCTGCTTGCCACCTCGCACCCCTAGCTGCACGGCCTCCTGCCACGTGTGCTTGGGAGAGTCCTAGAGCGACACGTTAGCAGGTGTGCTGGAGCGCGGGCACGAAGCGGGGGTTTCCCGCGGCAAGCTCCTTGCCGCGGTCGTCATCTTGTCATGTTCGGGAGCTTGTCGCTCGCCGGATCTTGTCGGGACGTGTGGTGCATCGCGGCAAGTTTCTTGTGGTGCCTTGGTTGGCCTTCCCGGCAAGCTCCTCTTGCCGGGGTCTTGTCTCTTCCCGGCAAGATCCTCTCGCCGGGGCCTGGGTTGGTCTTCCCGGCAAGCTCCTCTTGCCGGGGCCTCGGTTAGCCTTCCCGGCAAGCTCCTCTTGCCGGGGCCTTGGTTGGCCTTCCCGGCAAGCTCCTCTTGCCGGGGCCTTGGTTGGCCTTCCCGGCAAACCTTGCCGCGGGGTGCTGCAACTGCCCGTGCACAAGTTCGGGATACTAAGGTACCCCTACTTTAGTACACCGACAGGAGCCCCCGGGCCTGGGCCATACACGGTGCCGAGCGCTGTTGGGCCAGGCCCAAAACAGTGCATGGGCACGCGCGGCCTAGGTCACACCGCATATCTCTCCGCTTCCACCGCACACGCCCAAAATGGCACGCGTCAAATGCGGCGTCGCGGGTGACGTGGGCAGTGTGCGCGGGGCTAAGCCCCGCGGGCATGCGTCAAGCCATGATGAAGGGGACGGTTCACGCCCTCCTCCCTAAACGGAGGTAGGCATGGGGGCGTGGTGCATTTACTAGGCGAGGCCGGTGCGCGGTTTTCGAGGCGCCCACTCCCCGCGATCACGGGGTGGGGCGAGGCCGCCTCATTCGTCGCCTCGGTTCTGCATCTCCGCCACGCGGCTCCCATGCACTTGGGGTCGCAGACGGCGGAAACGGGAAACGCGAGCAGAGGCAGCGGGCCGGCCCCGACTCCCTGCTCTTCCCGTGCCTTGATTCGCCGAGCGGGGTGGCTGAGCCCCCACCTCGCTTCTTTATAAAGAGCGGGAGGGGAGCACAGAAGCCCGCACTCTCTCATCTCCTTCTTTCTTTAGCTTCTACTTCCCTTTCGCCCATTTGCCATGGAGAAAGGGAACCCTGGCCCTTCATCGGTGGCGGCAAGGGTCGCCGCCAGACAATGCACCTCTCCCTCTCCCGCGCCCGTGGTGGCAGAGCCAACCATAAGGGGAAGAGGGAGGGGACGAGGTCGTGGACGAGGTCGAGGACGAGGTCGAGGCACTCGGGGAAGAGGCGGACGGGGCGGCGCGCCAGCTTCGCCTCCGCCGGCGGCTCCTCCCCCCACGGTGGTCCATATAGGGGACGACCCTTGCGAGTTCTTCGTCAAGCTGCGCCGGGCGCCTCATCGTCGCCTCCGGCTGCCAGCTCCGTTTGCAAGCGCGATGGAGTTGGACCCGCCCGAGACACTGAGACTGCACATGAGGGGCTGTGGGATCAGTGGCACGCGAGTCCGCGTTGTATTCCCAGCCCCTAATGTGATGTATCTTGATCGAGGGTGGAAGACGTTCTCCCGTATCCATAGCCTGATGGAGGGGTTTACCCTCCACTTTAAGTTTATGGAGGGAGATCTCCTCTCCGTCAAGGTCTTCGGGTGCTTCGGCACTCGGGCGAAGTGCTGCGTGGACAGCTCCTCCGATAGCAAAGGCTCCTCCTCGAGCGAGAGCGACGAGGAGGAGAGCGACAGCGACGATGAGGGTAGTGGGCGGCGGGGTGGCGGGTCCGACTAGGCGTCGAGCGCCGCTTCGCGCGGCACCGGCGACCCCATCATCCGTGTCGCCGGCTCCTTGAACTCCCCAGGGTCGTCTCCTTGGGCGGCTGGCGTAGGGAGGCTGCGGAAGGGGAAGAGGGCTGGCGACAAGGCCGTCAGGTTGGAGTATGTGGGCGTGGTGCCCTCGACAGCGCGCTGACGTCCTGCCGCCCCGTCTTCGAGCCCCGCTTCCAGCGCCGCCATCGCTGTCCAGCCTTCGGACGGCCCCCGGGATGTTCTCTTGGTGTCTTCTGGCACCCGTAGCTCGCCTAGGCGCTCCTTTTGCCCTTTTCGCCTCCTTGACTTGCCTCCTGAAGAGAGGGACAGGAAAGGGATTACGGGCATCTTATCTTTTTAATTTGTAAGCCTTCGGGCCTTAGCTGTATCTAAAACTTGTAATCCTCTCTTTCATGTTTTTCATCCTCTATGGACTGTACCTGAGTGGGATGTTTTTTTAATGAAAAGGGGATGTTTGCCGGGTTATTTGTCTCGCGGGTTAAACCCACGCCAAGGAGCAAATCCTTGGTATCCCTCGGACAGACATTTCATCTCCCGGCAACGGGCCCTGCCGCCTTCCCATGTCGCTCGACCTTTCTCACGCCTTTGACGGAGGCGGGAACAAGGTGGGTGCGGCCTCCTCGTTCTATCCCTTTGCTGCCGCGACTACGACCAAACTTGGCCCCGGGAGCGAGCCCCAGGGCCTAGAGCTGAGGGAGCACGGTAGTTTCCGGGAAGAAACGCGGTTTCGCATTCCCCAGTCCATAAGAGGATGCATGATGAGGGATGGAAGACTTATCTGATATTGCAGCCCCCGGCAACTCTGGCTTGCCGTGGACGAATCTCGGCACTGGCAGCCCCCAGCAACACTGGCTTGCCGGGGCCCAGGTGTCAGCGCGCCCTTCTTCTCCTTTTCGTCCTCGAGCAGTCTGCCCAGGATATGCGAGCCCTGCGAACGAAGGAAAAGCAAAGGGACGGACACTCGACCTCTAAGCTAGGGGTTAGCCGTTGTTAGGCACTATCAACCCTAACCCAGGACGAGACTCGACCTAGCATGCATGCTCTAACCCCGGGGTGTCAGCGCTTCATTTACTGGTGCTCAGGGTCTGCGCCTGGCTCTGTACAAAGGATTACATGCAACAGCGGCAAGACATGTACAGAAAGGTGGTTGCCGGACAGGGTCCGACAACCGCGCCTTACGGGTAAAACTTACGAAGATGCTCGATGTTCCAGGAGTTGCTCACTGGTGCGCCATCTTCGGTCTCAAGGCGGACAGCGCCAGGCCTCGTGACTCGTCTCACCCGATAAGGGCCTTCCCACTCCGGCGTCAACTTGTTGGAATTCTTGGCGGATTGAACGCGCGAAAGAACAAGGTCGCCTTCCTCGTAGCTTCTGGCTTTAACTTTGCGGCTATGATAGCGGCGCAAAGCTTGCTGGTATCGAGCAGCTCGTACAGCAGCCTGAAGACGATCTTCCTCAAGGAGCAGCGCGTCATCTTGCCACAGCCGCTCTTGCTCGAGCTCATCATAAGCGAGCACTCGAGGTGACCCGTATACGAGTTCCGTGGGGGTAATTGCCTCTGCTCCGTAGACTAGAGCGAAAGGTGTCTGGCCAGTGGCTCGATTTGGTGTCGTTCTGATCGACCAAAGAACCACCGACAGCTCCTCGATCCAGTTCTTTCCGCACTTGTGCAGCCTGTCGAAAGTTCTGGTCTTGAGCCCGCGCAGCACTTCAGCATTTTCCCTCTCTGCTTGACCGTTGCTTCTCGGATGAGCAACAGAAGCGAAGCAGACCTTGGCGCCAAGGTCTTGGACGTACTGCATGAAGGTGCGGCTCGTGAATTGCGCGCCGTTGTCGGTGATGATCCTGTTAGGGATCCCGAAACGGCAAACAATCGACCTGAAGAACTTGACTGCTGACTGTGCTGTCACCTTCCTCACTGGCTGCACTTCCGGCCACTTTGTGAACTTGTCGATTGCGACGTACAAGTACTCAAAGCCCCCGATAGCTCGGGGGAAGGGGCCGAGGATATCGAGCCCACAGACCGAAAATGGCCAGGATAAAGGGATCGTCTGGAGAGCTTGAGCTGGCTGGTGTATCTGCTTGGAATGGAACTGGCATGCTTCACACTTGGTTACTTGTGCAGTTGCATCCTGGAGGGCTGTCGGCCAGAAGAAGCCTTGTCAGAATGCTTTGCCGGCAAGTGCTCTTGCGCCAATGTGGTGACCACATATGCCTCCATGTATCTCTGCCAACAGCTGTTGTCCATCTTCCCGGCGAATACACTTCAATTTCACTCCGTTGAGTCTTCTTCTGTACAGTGTCTTGTCGACAAACTGGTACATACTTGACTGCCGGGCTACTCTTTCCGCTTCTTCTTGCTCTTCGGGAAGTTCTCCTGTCTGCAGGAAACGGACAATCTGCTGCGCCCATGTTGGAGCTTGTGGCTCGACAACAAGGACTAAAGGCAAATCTGCCGCTGCGGGAACATCCGCTTCTACGGCAAGAACTTGCGGCTCTGCCGGAGTTTGACGTTCCCCGACAAGCTTGCCGGAGCAAAACTCATCGGGAACTTCTGCTTCGACGGAACAAACCCTGGGGCTTGCCGAAGCATCTTGCTCCTCAGCATTCTCGGTGTTGCTCTCAGCTGCTGCAGGAACGTCCGCTTCTACGGCGAGGAACTGCACCTCTGTCGGAGCTTGACGTTCCCCGACAAGCTTGCCAGAGCAAAACTTATCGGGAGCTTCTGCTTCGACGGAACAAACCCTGGGGCTTGCCGGAGCATCTTGCTCCTCAGCGCCTTCGGTGTCGATCCTAGGGACCTTCTTGGCGGCGGCTTCGGGAAGCACTGCCGGCAGGCGGTCGCCAGGAATCAACTTCCTCTTCTTGCTCTGTCCAGTTGACGGTGTTACGGACGGCTGAGCCAGCTTGAGCATAAAGACCCCTGGTTCCACAGGTAGCTTAAGTGCGGCGCACTTTGACAGGCCGTCAGCAATGGCGTTCTGAGCTCTTGGAACGTGCTCCATTTGTAGGCCGTCAAAGCGCTCTTCTAGCTTTCTCACTTCGTCAACGTAAGCTTCCATCAACGGACTCTGATAATTCTTGTTTACTTGGCGGATGACAAGCTGTGAGTCACCCCTGACAATGAGCTCCTTGATCCCAAGGTCTGCTGCGATTCTGAGACCGGCAAGCAATCCTTCATACTCTGCAGTATTGTTGGTTGCTTGCTCTTTGGGAAAGTGCATCTGGACTACGTACTTGAGGTGCTCTCCGGTGGGTGCGACAAGCTGCACGCCTGCACCGGCGCCTTGCAGCGAGAAGGCACCATCAAAGTACATCAGCCACTCCTTGCTTGTCTCTTTGACGGGGGTGCTTGTCTCTGGAATTTCTTCGTCTGGGGTTGGCGTCCACTCTGCTATGAACTCTGCCAATGCTCTGCTTTGGATAGTTGAAGTGCTCTCAAACTTGAGGCCAAAGCTCGACAGTTCCAGCGCCCACTCGACAATCCTGCCTGTTGCTTCTGGATTTTGCAGTATCCTTTTCAGCGGAAAGCGAGTGACGACTGTGATCTCATGTGCTTGGAAGTAATGGCGCAGCTTTCTCGAGGCCATGAGGAGGCCGAAAAGCAACTTCTGCACTCTAGAGTACCTTGATCTGGCTCCCTGTAGAAGGGAACTGACAAAGTAAACTGGGCGCTGCACCATTTTCTTCTGCATCTCTTTGTGTGTCTGCGCAGATCCATCTTTGTTGGGACAAGAGCTTGCCGGACCAGAGCTTGTCGGCGAAGGCCCCTGCTTGTCGCTGGATGGAACTGCCGTGGTTGCTGGCTCATCATCCGCCTCCCTCTCCGCCACTAACGCAGCACTAACCACTTGATTGGTTGCCGCCATATACAGCAGCAACTTCTCTTGTGGCTTAGGTGCGACAAGCGTTGGAGTGGAGGACAGGTATCTCTTCAAGTCCTGCAGCGCAGCCTCCGCTTCCGGAGTCCATTTCATTGGACCTGCCTTTTTCAAAATTTTGAAAAATGGCAGGGCGCGCTCAGCAGATCTGGAGATAAACCTGCTGAGAGCAGCCACGCAACCGGCAAGCCTTCGTACATCCTTGACGCGCTTTGGTGCTTCAATCTGCTCGATGCCTTGATCTTGTCGGGATTGGCTTCAATTCCCCGCTGAGACACGAAGAACCCGAGAAGCTTGCCGGAAGGGACTCCAAACACGCACTTCTCGGGGTTAAGCTTGAGGTTGATCTTGCGCAGATTTACAAATGTCTCATCTAAATCTTGAATCAGGGTCGCCCTGCTCTTGCTCTTGACCACTATGTCATCCATGTAGGGTTCCACATTTCTGTGCATTTGTGGCTCAAAAGCGTGGTGGACTACCCTTGCAAACGTTGAACCAGCATTCTTCAAACCGAAAGGCATCCGTACGAAGCAGTACGTGCCACATGGGGTGATAAATGCGGTTTTCTCCTCATCCTCTTCTACCATGAAGATCTGATGGTATCCTGAGTATGCATCAAGGAATGAAAGCAAGTCACATCCAGCTGTGGAGTCAACAATCTGGTCAATGCGCGGCAAGGGAAATGGATCTTTGGGACAAGCTTTATTGACATCAGTGAAGTCTATACAAAGCCTCCATTTCCCGTTCGCCTTGCGCACGACTACAGGATTGGCCAACCACGTGGGATGGAGCACTCCTCTGACAAGGCCTGCTGCTTCCAATTTCCTGATCTCTTCTGCAATGAACTCTTGGCGCTCCACTGCCTGCTTCCTGACTCTCTGCTTGACGGGCTGCGCATGAGGACAAACGGCAAGGTGGTGCTCGATTACTTTCCTGGGAACCCGGGGATATCAGACGGTTGCCATGCAAACACGTCGACATTCGCCTGCAGGAAAGCAACGAGCACGCTTTCCTATTTAGGGCCGAGCGTAGCACTGATGGTGAAGGTACCACCAGTGCCGTCCCCCTTGGCGGACACCTTCTTGGTCTCAGGTGGAGCTGCCATTGCTTTCTTGCGCTTGCCGGTGGAGCTCGATGGTGCGTCCTCGACGGTAGCGCAACACTTCGAAGAGGTGCGCTTGTCGGAGTAGACATCAGAGCTCTTGCCGGACTTGGTCTTCTTATTCCCCCCGGGAGCTTCAGCGGCAAGTGTGTTGTGATCAGCTGCGGCTGCTGCTTCTCGGTAGATCTTGTCGGCACAGATAAGAGCATCCTTCTTGTCGCCAGGGACAGAGATGACACTTATTGGGCCTGGCATTTTGAGCATGTTGTATGCATAGTGAGAGGCTGCCATGAATTCGGCGAGTGCTGGACGGCCAAGGATTCCATTATAAGGTAATGGAAAGTCGGCAACATCAAATGTGACCCTCTCAGTTCTGAAATTCAGCTCGCTGCCAAACGTGACCGGCAGCGTGATCTTCCCCTTCGGCTTGCTCCTTCCCGGGTTGATTCCTTGGAAGGTACCGGTCTCTTCGAGCTCGCTGTCAGGGATCTGGAGTTTTTGAAGGACCGCGGAGGAGATCAGATTCAAGCCGGCCCCGCCGTCAACTAGCATCTTCGTGACCTTGAGGTTGCGGATAGTTGGTGAAACCAACATCGGCAAGCACCCGACTGCCGTTACGCGGTCAGGATGATCCTCAATGTCGAAGATGATAGGCGTGTTGGACCATTTCAGAGGCCTGCGCGACTCGATGGGTGGTTCTGCTGTGTTTACTTCCCGCATCCACTGCTTGAGTTGGCGGTGCGAAGTATGCAGAGAGGCGCCACCGTCAACGCACAGGACCTCTATGGCTTTCTGAAATTCCTGCTCGTCGGCCTCGTCATCATCCATATCTTCATCGTCTTCGTCATCTTCATCCTTGTCGCGGCCACGGGGAGGCCTATCTCCTTGCCGCTGCTTGGCCTTGCCGCAGCGTCCTCCTCGGCCGGGATGCTTCTTGCCGGATCCACCAGCTCCTTCCTGGGCCTTCTCCTTATCACGCCGCTCGTACTCAGCTTTTTGTTGCTCGACAAGCTGTTCGACTTTCTTGCAGTTCTGGAGATCATGACCCTTGGTGCGGTGAATCTTACAATACTGCTTGCCGGAGCTGTCCTGCTTGTCGGCGGCCGCCACAGGCTGGGCCTCCTTGTCGGAGCCACCAGCTTTAGCTTCCTTGGCGCCGCCTCCGTTGCCGGACTGCTCGACAACTAGCACTTCTTTGCCTTTCCTCTTTCTGTTGTTCCGCCGCCGGTTTCTCCTTGCCGGGGCAGCATCTTTGCTGTTAGATCCCCCTGCTCCTATATTTTCTCCGGGGAGTCTTCTTCCTTCCTCAGCACGTGCACACTTGTCGGCCAGTGCGTATAACTCACTAACGTCCCTGATCTTGCACATCGCCATTTCCTCCCGCATCCTGCGGTTCCGCACGTTCTGATGGAACGCGCTGATCACCGCGGCAGGGTGGACGTCTGGGATGTTGTGCTGCACGCTACTGAATCTCTGAATGTACTTGCGCAGGGGTTCTCCTTCCTTCTGGGCGAGCAGGTGAAGATCGCTCTCTTGGCCATGTGGCTTGTGTCCGCCTGTAAAGGCGCCGACAAACTGATGGCACAGATCAGCCCAGGAGGATATGGAGTTGTCCGGCAAGTGCATGAGCCAGGATCTGACATTGGGCTTGAGCACCAGCGGGAAGTAGTTGGCAAGGATCTTGTCATCTCGTCCCCCGGCAGCCTGCACCGCAATGGTGTAGATGCTGAGGAACTCCGACGGATGCATCTTGCCGTCGTACTTTTCCGGTACGTCTGGCTTGAAGTTCTTTGTACTGGGCCACTGGACTTGCCGCAGCTCACGAGTGAACGCAGGGCAACCTACCGCGTACGGCAGATCGCCTGGTTCCCCTGGCGCATGCATGTCAATAGAGGGCCCAGCGCGCTTGTCGGACTGACGTCGCGCTTCTCTTCGACGCTCGATGCGAGTTCGAGCGTCCTCTTGTTGTCGATCATGAAGAACTTGGCGCTGATCGCGACGAGCTCGCGGATCCGACGATGTGATGGAGTCGCTGTCGAGGTAGATCCGGCGAGTCGGCGATCTTGGCCTTCGGGGCGGTGATTGCATGGAAGTCGCACCTCCCCCAGTCTTGTTGCCATCGGCTCGCGCCCGGCTGTCCTGCCGTGGCAGCGAGGTGCTTGGTTGCCGTGCAGTGTCGCCGTTGGCGAAGCCGATGAGGCTCTGGATGGCGGCCCTCCATTCGTCGGTCTTGTCCGCCGTCGGAGGGTAATCTAGAAGAAGTTGAGCTCGCGCCAAAGCTTCTACTGGAGTGGTGGGTGGCAGTGGCGGACGGCGCGAGGAGCGGGACGTGCTCGAACTTCTAACTATGTTAGAAGGAGCAGTATCTCGTCCAGGCGACCGTGCCTCGCTCGTGCCAGCACGCTGGCGTGCATGCTGGTCTTGAGCGCCTCGAGATCCACCAGCTTGGCCTTGGGCTATCATGCGTATGGAACTGCTAGTGCCATGACGCTGTTGATCTTGCGCCTCCTGAGAGTGGCGCGGAACACCTACGGTCGCCGAGGTTTGTGCAGCCTTATTCTTGGACCTGGCGGCATTATGAGCTTCCTCGTCGACGTCCATTCTTCCGCCGCGTCCATTTCACCACCCGTTTGCCCCAACGGTGGCGGAAACGACGTGGACGGAGCGGCTGCCGCCGAAGTCTTCTTCTTCGGTGGCATGTTGATGAAGGGAATGAAGATCTAGCTCGTGTGAACACCGGATCAGGTTCACACAACCTCGACGCCCCCTACCTGGCGCGCCAAAGATGTCGGGGTAGCTGATCCCACGAACACCTATGGGGACCGGTAGACCGAGCCCCTTTCGATTCGGTGAGGGCGGAGGTCGAGCAAAGAGTGGATCGAGGCGGTACACACGAGCGGTTTTACCCAGCTTCGGGCCGCACGGATGCGTAAAACCCTACTGCTGCTTGTTTGTGTGTATTCAATCCTCGCTCAGGAGCGATGGATGCTATCAGACTGAGCGTGGGAGTGTCTCTGGTGTTTCGAATGAGCCGAACCCCTTCTACGTTGCACCGGGGCCTCCTTTTATACTCTCAAGGGGTCACCAACAGGTGGCAACGCAGAGGAGGGTAAAAACGTAAAAAGCAGGGTTGGTACAACTGCCTCTACAGTGCACCCTACCTAATTCTGACGGCAGGGGACGAGAGCATTAAATACCCGTCTGAGTCGCCCAACAGTGCAGAAAAGTGACCGTTAGGGGCGCCACCGTTTGCCACGATGGTTATCTTGTCAGCGCCTGCTTGCCACCTCGCACCCCTAGCTGCACGGCCTCCTGCCACGTGTGCTTGGGAGAGTCCTAGAGCAACAAGTTAGCAGGTGTGCTGGAGCGCGAGCATGAAGCGGGGGTTTCCTGCGGCAAGCTCCTTGCCGCGGTCGTCGTCTTGTCGTGTTCGGGAGCTTGTCGCTCGCCGGATCTTGTCGGGACGTGTGGTGCGTCGCGGCAAGTTTCTTGTGGTGCCTTGGTTGGCCTTCTCGGCAAGCTCCTCTTGCCGGGGTCTTGTCTCTTCCCGGCAAGATCCTCTCGCCGGGGCCTGGGTTGGTCTTCCCGGCAAGCTCCTCTTGCCGGGGCCTTGGTTAGCCTTCCCGGCAAGCTCCTCTTGCCGGGGCCTTGGTTGGCCTTCCCGGCAAGCTCCTCTTGCCGGGGCCTTGGTTGGCCTTCCCGGCAAACCTTGCCGCAAGGTGCTGCAACTGCCCGTGCACAAGTTCGGGATACTAAGGTACCCCTACTTTAGTACACCGACATATGGTGCCTTCTGTGTCGCACACATGTGAAGGATTCCCGCTATAGGGTGTTGTAATACATTCGTGATTCGCTTATAGTGGGTTGCTAGAGTGATAGAAGTTTAAACCCGAGTAAGGGGGTTGTTGCATATGGGATAAAGGGGACTTGATACTTTAATGCTATGGTTGGGTTTTACCTTAATGATCTTTAGTAGTTGCGGATGCTTGCGAGAGTTCCAATCATAAGTGCATATGATCCAAGTAGAGAAAGTATGTTAGCTTATGCCTCTCCCTCATATAAAATTGCAATAATGATTACCAATCTTGTTAACAATCGCCTAGGAAAATTTCACACACTGACCCAACATTATTCCACACTCACTATTTGTAATATATTGTAATATATTATAACTTTATGATAACATCACCTATTTTTATATTTTATCTCTCTGATATCCTGCAAATCTATCCTCTTCATACCCACAACGTAGTTTTATTTCTCGTTTCTAGATGGAAGCAAATGTTCGATGTACGTAGAGTCATATCAGTGGCAGATAGGACTTGAGAGAATATTGATCTTACCTTTACCTCCTTGTGGGTTCAACACTCCAAACTTATCACTTCCGCCTCTGGAAGTTGCTATGCTGATTCCTTGCACTTGGGGATTATCACACTACTAGGTGTCGTGCTGAGGTTGAAGCCCGACAAGCGTGCCACGCCGCTTAACCGTCTGCTGCTTATTAGCGTGACACGCCATCAGTATGGGTGTCAATAAGGCTAATCTCCTCTCTCCTATGCTGCCACGTGCTTGAATGGATCCACCTAGCTGCTTGATAGTTTGACACCGCATGGATTGATGACTTGGGTGCGATGAGGTGGAGCGGTGGCGTCTTGGTGAAGGTTCCCCGGCAAAGGAGCTTGGCGGGTCCTGGCCTTGGTGGTCCCGGCAACCCTGCCGGGGCGAGCTGGAATTGTCCTTAGGTGCGTCCTCGACCTAGCGAGGCTCTCCTGCCTGGGAAGGGAGGCCATCCCAAGGTGGCCTTTTGCTAACTTGTTCTTCTTGGTTATGATATATGCCTGGCAAGGGCAGTTCGCCTAGAGGCCCTGCCTAGCTATGCACGAGTCAGGGGGAAACAAATACCCCTGTTTGTGTACACTAACAGTAGCCCCCGGGCCTGAGCCAAAATGCGCCGCAGGTGCATTGGGTTTGGCCCCAAGCAGTGCATAGACATGCGGCATAAATCCTCTATCCATGCGTAATAATTTAACCGTCCTGTGAATCACGTGTCCATTCCGCGTAGTTACTGCGGGTCATGCAATCGTGGTTTTGCAGCGGTTATTGGGGTGCGCACTTGTTAAAAGGTGGTTTTGCAGGGGATAGTGGAGAACCAACCCCCTCGCGTGGTCCCAATAAAATAGGGTTGGCACGAAGGAGCGTTGCTCATTCACACCTTTTGTCCTTCTCGCTTCGTCTTATTCCTCTCGATGAAAACTGCCTCCGCCGCCGTTTCCACTCCCCCACCTCCAGATCTTCCCCTTCTCGCCACCAAGGGAAAGTAGGCGGCCAAGCCGGAAGACCCGAGGTTAGAGGAGAAGAAGAAGGAGGTGAAAGCTTTGGTCCAGCGGCGTCAAGAGAATGTGGTTTTCTCTCTGTCAAACCTGGATGGTAACACCTTGATCCAAAGATACTCCTATATGTGAGGGAGGCGAACCAAGGGCAATGGAGAACTAGTTGTCAGCCCTGATGGATCCAAGGTCCTGAATGACTCATACCCATTCTTCTGTGCCTATTTTTACTACGTGCTTTCTCCCCTTTCTCAGGTTTGTTCAGCGCCATGATGCATGCTTTTGGATTTAGCTTGCTGGATTTCACGCCCAATGCAATGACGTGCATGGCGGTTGATAACCCACAAGTATAGGGGATCGCAACAGTTTTCGAGGGTAGACTATTCAACCCAAATTTATAGATTCGACACAAGGGGAGCCAAAGAATATTTGCAGGTATTACAACTGAGTTATCAATTCAAACACACCTGGAGATTAATTATCTGCAGCAAGATGATCAATAGCAAAGTAGTATGATAGTTTTGATAGTAGTGACAACAACAATAGTAACGGTAACAATAGTAACTTAGCAAGAACAATATAAGATAAATTCGTAGGCATTGGATCGGTAATTTGTTGGATGATATTCATCATGTGAGAGTCATAACCTAGGGCGATACGGCACTAGCTCCAGTTCATAAATATAATGTAGGCATGTATTTTCGTAAATAGTCATACGTGCTTATGGAAACAATTTGCATGCCATCTTTTGTCCTACCCTCCCGTGACAGAGGAGTCCAATTGGAAACTAAGGGATATTAAGGCCTCCTTTTAATAGAGAACCAGAACAAAGCATTAGCACATGGTGAATACATGAACTCCTCAAACTACGGTCATCATCGGGAGTGGTCTCGACTATTGTCACTTCGGGGTTGCTGGATCATAACACGTATTAGGTGACTATAACTTGCAAGATCGGATCTAGAACATGGATATAATGGTGATAACATAAATGGTTCAGATCTGAAATCATGGCACCCGGGCCCAAAGTGACAAGCATTAAGCATGGCAAAGTCATAACAACATCAATCTTAGAACATAGTGGATACCAGGGATCAAGCCCTAACAAAACTAACTAGATTACATGATGAATCTCATCCAACTCCTCACCGAATAGCGAGCCTACGAAGGAATTACTCACTCCCGGTGGGGAGCATCATGGAATTGGCGATGGAGAAGGGTTGGTGATGACGAAGAATGAAGACCCCCCCTCTCTGGAGCCCCAAACGACCTCCAAATCTGGCCTCCCGATGAAGAACATGAGGTGACGGTGTCTCCGTCTCGTGGATCACGATAATTCGTTTTCCCTGAATTTTTTTGGAAAAATAGGATTTTATAGCATCGGTTTCAGGGTCTGCGGGGCCACCAGGTGGGGACAACCCACCTGGGAGTGCCTGGGGGGCATGCACTCCCTTGTGGATTGTGCCCACCCAAGTGCCCCCCTCAGGTGGCTCTTGGCTCCAGAAATTCTCTTTTATTGAATAAAAAATCCTCGCAAAGTTTCGTTCCATTCCGAGAACTCTTATTTCTACAGAAAAATAACACCATGGTAGTTCTGCTGAAAACAACGTCAGTCCGGGGTTAGCTTCGTCAAAATCATGCAAATTAGAGTCCAAAACAAGAGGAAAAGCATTAGGAAAAGTAGATACGTTGGAGACATATCAACTCCCCAAGCTTAAACCTTTGCTTGTCCTCAAGCAATTCAGTTGATAAACTGAAAGTGAAAAAAGAAAAACTTTTACGAACTCTTTTGCTCTTGTTTGCATAAATAAGCTTAAACAACACCCAGGTTTTTAGCCAATATTATAACTAACCATGCCGACAATAACTCTTAAAAATTATATTAACTCATATCAATGACATAATTAGCTAGCGAGCAATAATAAGATATCTCAAACAGCAACATGTTTTCAAAACAACCCTGATATAATATGACAATAGTGGTATCTCGCTAGCCCTTTCTGCGACCGCAAACATAAATGTAGAGCACCTCCAAAGTTCAAGCAGTGACTAAACATTGTAATTCATGGTAGAAAAGATCCAGTCACGATGCACCCAACATTAGCTACACACAATGCATAAGCATGACAACAGTGCTCTTAGGTTCTGGCGCTTGTTTTAGAAGGTGATGACACAACATAAAAGTAAATAGATAATCCCTTCACAGAGGGAAGTAGTGATTTGCAGCGGTGCCAGAGCTCAAAATTTTAAAACAGAGGTAAATGATATTTTGAGACAAGCACCCTTCTTGTTTACTTCATGACCATCAGTTATCAATATCTTCCATGCTAAGCATGCTAGTGGCGGTTCCCAAGCGATAAAACTAAAGGTTTTGACTCCATTGGGAGTTTTTGTTTGATTATTTGTAAGCTTTTTCTGTTTGCAGTTTGGGACTGGGCATCCCTATTACAGCCCTTTTCTCGTGTGATGGTGAGTGAATAAACACTCATCCTAAGAATAACCCGCTTAGCATGGAAGATACTGACCACCTCCTTTCCTTCCATGAACGATCCAGGAACACAAAAAGCATATTTATTTGAAGTTTTTAGAGGTGGCACATGCAAATTTACTTAGGACGGCAGGGTAATACCGCATATAGGTAGGTATGGTGGACTCATCTGGAATAACTTGGGTTCAAGGTTTTTGCTGTACAAGCAAAATTCCCACTTAGTACAGGCGAAGGCTAGCAATTAGGTTGAGAAGCGGCCAGTTAGAGAGCAACAACGGTCATGAACATGCATTATGTATAAGTAACATTGGGCACTAGCATGAGTAGGATATGAACACCGTGAACATAAATATCATAGAGGCTATGTTGGTTCTGATTGAACTACATGCATGAACATGTGTCAAGTCAAGCCACTCAAACATTCAGAGGAGGATACCATATCATCATACTACATCACAATCATTTTAACGCAATGTTGATATCCAAAATAAATCATTATCCACTCCTAGCTACTTATGCATGGCATGAGAAACTATAATCTCTAATTGTCATTGCAAACATGTTTAATCATAATGGGCTGAAGCATGGATACTAGGTTAAACATATTTACAAAACAGAACAAGTCGAGTTCATACCAGTTTCTCTCTGCCACGGCCAGTTCATCAAATATCGTCATTATTGCCTTACACTTGCATGACCGAGCGATGTGAAAATAATAATAGTGCAAGAGTGTCGTGGACTAAGCTGGAATCTGCTAACATTTTATTCAACACGAGAAGACAAGGTAAAATGGGCTCTTTGTTAAATCAACAATCATGCATATGAGGGCCACTCAACATTTTCATCGTGGTCTTCTCCTTGGTAAGACTCAAATAAAAAGAAAAGAAGTTCAGAGAAACACACTGAAATATTTTTGGAGTTTTTGGTTTTCTTGAACAAGCAAATAAAAGGGGAAAGCAAAAACAAGAAAAACTATTTACACGGGAAAGCTCCCAGCAAGCAAAAGAAGAAAAAGAAATCTTTTTGGGTATTCTTTTTAGTACTACAACTAAGCATGCATTGAAAGTAAACTCACTACAACTATGTTTTTTTGGTTTTTCTAAGGTTTTTCAAACACACAAGAAAAAAGAAAGAAAATAAAATTAAGCATGGATCATACAATGAAAAAGTGGAGACACTGACAAATGGAATAAGTGGACATGAATATAAAGTCGGTGGCAACACGTACTCCCCCAAGCTTAGGCTTTTGGCCTAATGAAAGTGCAACTATCCCTGGATGGTTTTGGTAATTCCTAACAACATATAGCTCATTGAGCTAATACTATTTCAAGATAAATATTTCAGGAAAGCTCAATGATTGGCATGGAATGGATTAGAAATGTGGACCCATCAAAATGGTAAGGACAAAAGACTGGCTCAAGCTCTAAAGCTCAATACTCTACATTTTACTTTTAGTGATCCAAGATCACATTGAGTCCATAGGAAAAGCCAATACTATTAAAAGGGGATAAGGTATTGCTTAATGGGTTACTTGCTCAAAATGCTTACTAATATGCTCCAAAACCCCCAACCACCTTCTCATATCCACATATGTCCTAAACCAAAAGTCAAACTCGGCCCCACCGAAACTTCCTATCCGGCGCCACCGAGTTCAGTTGACATAGCCACTGCCACAAAACCCTAGTCTTTTCGGTCTCACTGATAGGGATCTCGGTCTCACCGAGATGGGATTGTAAACTCTCTCTTTCCCTTCGTAACATTTCGGTCCAACCGAAATGAGCGATCGGTCCCACCGAGTTCGCAATACAAACTCCCTGTTTCCCCTTCGTAACGTTTCGGTCCAACCGAGATGAGCGAATCGGCCCCACCGAGTTTGCCTGACCAACTCTCTGATTAGTTTAATCGGTCTCACCGAGATTACGTTGTGCCCTTGATGTCTACCACACAACCTTGTTCTTGTAGACGTTGTTGGGCCTCCAAGTGTAGAGGTTTGTAGGATAGTAGCAAATTTCCCTCAAGTGGATGACCTAAGGTTTATCAATCCGTAGGAGGCATAGGATGAAGATGGTCTCTCTCAAGCAACCCTACAACCAAATAACAAAGAGTCTCTTGTGTCCCCAACACACCCAATACAATGGTAAATTGTATAGGTGCACTAGTTCGGCGAAGAGATGGTGATACAAGTGCAGTATGGATAGCAGATAAAGGTTTTTGTAATCTGAAATTATAAAAACAGCAAGGTAACTAATGATAAAAGTGAGCACAAACGGTATTGCAATGCATTGAAACAAGGCCTAGGGTTCATACTTTCACTAGTGCAAGTTCCCTCAACAATAATAACATAATTGGATCATACAAATATCCCTCAACATGCAACAAAAGTCACTCCAAAGTCACTAATATCGGAGAACAAACGAAGACATCATGGTAGGGTACGAAACCACCTCAAAGTTATTCTTTCCAATCAATTTGTTGGGCTATTCCTATAAATGTCACAAACAGCCCTAGAGTTCGTACTAGAATAACACCTTAAGACACAAATCAACCAAAACCCTAATGTCACCTAGATACTCCAATGTCACCTCAAGTATCCGTGGGTATGATTATACGATATGCATCACACAATCTCAGATTCATCTATTCAACCAACACATAGAACCTCAAAGAGTGCCCCAAAGTTTCTACCGGAGAATCATGACGAAAACATGTGCCAACCCCTATGCATAGGTTCATGGGCGGAACCCGCAAGTTGATCACCAAAACATAAATCAAGTGAATCACGTGATATCCCATTGTCACCACAGATACGCACGGCAAGACATACATCAAGTGTTCTCAAATCTTTAAAGACTCAATCCGATAAGATAAGTTCAAAGGGGAAACTCAATCCATTACAAGAGAGTAGAGGGGGAGAAGAAACATAAGATCCAACTATAATAGCAAAGCTCGCGATACATCAAGATCGTACCACCTCAAGAACACGAGAGAGAGAGAGATCAAACACATATCTACTGGTACATACCCTCAGCCCCGAGGGAGAACTACTCCCTCCTCATCATGGAGAGCACTGGGTTGATGAAGATAGCCACCAGAGAGGGATTCCCCCTCCGGTAGGGTGCCGGAACAGGTCTAGATTGGTTTTCAGTGTCTATCGAGGCTTCTGGCGGTGGAACTCCCGATCTATTGTGCGCCCCGATCATTTTAAGGTATATGGATATATATAGGCGGAAGAAGTGCATCAAGGGAGCCACGAGGAGCCCACGAGGGTGGAGGGCGCGCCCAGGGGGGGGGGTGGGCGCGCCCCCTGCCTCGTGGCTTCCTTGTTGATCCCTGACGTGCACTCCAAGTCTTTTGTGTTGCTTCTGTTCCAAAAATAAGTTCCATAAAGTTTCAGGTCAATTGGACTCCGTTTGATTTTCTTTTTCTGCGATACTCTAAAACAAGGAAAAAAACAAAAATTGGCACTGGGCTCTAGGTCAATAGGTTAGTCCCAAAAATCATATAAAATAGCATATAAATGCATATAAAACATCCAAGGTTGATAATATAATAGCATGGAACAATAAAAAATTATAGATACATTGGAGACGTATCAGCATCCCCAAGCTTAATTCCTGCTCGTCCTCGAGTAGGTAAATGATAAAAACAGTATGATGTGGAATGCCACCTAACATATTTATCAATATAATCTTCTTTATTGTGGCAAGAATATTCAGATCCATAAGATTCAAGACAAAAGTTTAATAAATAATAATACTTCAAGCATACTAACCAAGTAATCATGTCTTCTCAAAATAACATGGGCAAAGAAAGCTATCCCTACAAAATCATATAGTCTGGCTATGCTCTATCTTCACCACACAAAAATATTTAAATCATGCACAACCCCGATGACAAGCCAAGCAATTGTTTCATACTTTTGATGTTCTCAAACTTTTTCAATCTTCATGCAATACATGAGCGTGAGCCATGGACATAGCACTATAGGTGGAATAGAATGGTGGTTGCGGAGAAGGCAAAAAAGGAGAAGATAGTCTCACATCAACTAGGCATATCAACGGGCTATGGAGATGCCCAACAATAGATATCAATGTGAGTGAGTAGGGATTGACATGCAATGGATGCACTAGAGCTATAAATGTATGAAAGATCAACAAAAGAAACTAGTGGGTGTGCATCCAACTTGCTTGCTCACGAAGACCTAGGGCATTTTGAGGAAGCCCATCATTGGAATATACAAGCCAAGTTCTATAATAAAAGATTCCCACTAGTATATGAAAGTGAAAACATAGGAGACTCTCAATCATGAAGATCATGGTGCTACTTTGAAGCACAAGTGTGGTAAAAGGATAGTAGCATTGCCCCTTCTCTCTTTTTCTCTCATTTTTTTAATTTGGGCCTTTTCTCTTTTTTTATGGCCTCTTTTTTTATCTTTTTTTTGTCCGCAGTCTCATCCCGACTTATGGGGGAATCATAGTCTCCATCATCCTTTCCTCATTGGGACAATGCTCTAATAATGATGATCATCACACTTTTATTTACTTACAACTCAAGAATTACAACTCGATTCTTATAACAAAATATGAATCTATATGAATGCCTCTGGCAGTGTACCGAGATGTGCAATGACTCATGAGTGACATGTATGAAAGAATTATAAACGGTGGCTTTGCCACAAATACAATGTCAACTACATGATCATGCAAAGCAATATGACAATGATGGAGCGTGTCATAGTAAACGGAACGGTGGAAAGTTGCACGACAATATATCCCGGAATGGCTATGGAAATGCCATAATAGGTAGGTATGGTGGATGTTTTGAGGATGGTATATGGTGGGTTTATGGTACCGGCGAAAGTTGAGCGGTACTAGAGAGGCTAGCAATGGTGGAAGGGTGAGAGTGCGTATAATCCATGGACTCAACATTAGTCATAAATAACTCACATACTTATTGCAAAAATCTATTATTTATCGAAACAAAGTACTATGCACATGCTCCTAGGGGGATAGATTTGTAGGAAAAGACCATCGCTCGTCCCCGACCGCCACTCATAAGGAAGACAATCAATAAATAAATCATGCTCCGACTTCATCACATAACGGTTCACCATACGTGCATGCTACGGGAATCACAAACTTTAACACAAGTATCTCTCAAATACAAAACTACTCAACTAGCATGACTCTAATATTACCATATCCATATCTCAAAACAATCATCAAGTATTAAACTTCTCATAGTATTCAATGCACTTTATATGGAAGTTTTTATTATATCCCTCTTGGCTGCCCATCATATTAGGACTAAATTCATAACCAAAGCAAATTACCATGCGGTTTAGGACTCTCAAAATAATATAAGTGAAGCATGAGAGTTCATCTATTTCTACAAAATAAAACCACCACCGTGCTCTAAAAAGATATAAGTGAAGCACTAGAGCAACAACAAACTACTCCGAAAGATATAAGTGAAGCTCAATGAGTAGTCGAATAATTATGCAACTATGTGAAGACTCTCTAACATTTAAGGATTTCAGATCTTGGTATTTTATTCAAACAGCAATCAAAACTAAATAAAATAAAATGACGCTCCAAGCAAAACACATATCATGTGGCGAATAAAAATATAGCTCCAAGTAAAGTTACCGATGAACGAAGACGAAAAGAGGGGATGCCTTCTGGGGCATACCCAAGCTTAGGCTTTTGGTTGTCCTTGAATATTATCTTGGGGTGCCTTGGGCATCCCCAATCTTAGGCTCTTGCCACTCCTTATTCCATAGTCCATCAAATCTTTACCCAAAACTTCACAACACAAAACTTAAGTAGAAAACTCGTGAGCTCCGTTAGCGAAAGAAAACAAAACACCACTTCAAGGTACTGTAATGAACTCATTCTTTATTTATATTGGTATAATATATACTGTATTCCAACTCATCTATGGTTCATAAACTATTTTACTAGCCATAGATTCATCAAAATAAGCAAACAACACACGGAAAACAGAATCTGTCAAAAACAGAACACTCTGTAGTAATTTGGATCAAACGTATATTTATGGAACTCATAAAATTCTAAAATAAATTTCTGGACCTGAGGAATTTATCTATTAATCATCTGCAAAAGGAATTAACTAAATAGCACTCTCTAATAAAAAACGGCAGCAAATCTCGTGAGCGCTAAAGTTTCTGTTTTCTACAGCATGATCGCAAAGACTTTCCCCAAGTCTTCCCAAAGGTTCTACTTGGCACAAACACTAATTAAGACATAAAACTACATCTAAACAGAGGCTAGATGAATTATTTATTACTAAACAGGAACAAAAAGCAAGGAACAAAAATAAAGTTGGGTTGCCTCCCGACAAGCGCTATCGTTTAACGCCCCTAGCTAGGCATGATGATTTCAATGATGCTCACATAAAAGATAAGAATTAAAACATAAAGAGAGCATCATGAAGAATATGACTAACACATTTAAGCCTAACCCACTTCCTATGCATAGGGATTTGTGAGCAAACAACTTATGTGAACAATAATCAACTAGCATAGGAGGGCAAAACAAGCATAACTTCAAAACTTTAAGCACATAGATAGGAAACTTGATATTATTGCAATTCCTACAAGCATATGTTCCTCCCTCATAATAATTTTCAGTAGCATCATGAATGAATTCAACAAAATAACCAGCACCTAAAGCATTCTTTTCATGATCTACAAGCATAGAAATTTTATTACTCTCCACACAAGCAAAAATCTTCTCATGAATAATAGTGGGAGCAAACTCAACAAAATAATTATCATGTGAGGCATAATTCAATTGAAAACTAAAATCATGATGACAAGTTTCATGGTTATCATTATTCTTTATAGCATACAAGTCATCACAATAATCATCATAGATAGCAACTTTGTTCTCATAATCAATTGGAACCTCTTCCAGAATAGTGGATTCATCAGAAAATAAAGTCACGACCTCTCCAAATCCACTTTCATCAATATAATCATCATAAATAGGAGGCATGCTTTCATCATAATAAATTTTCTCATCAAAACTTGGGGGACAAAAAATATCATCTTCATCAAACATAGCTTCCCCAAGCTTGTGGCTTTGCATATCATTAGCATCATGGATATTCAAGGAATTCATACTAAGAACATTGCAATCATGCTCATCATTCAAAGATTTAGTGCCAAACATTTTAATGCATTCTTCTTCTAACATTTTGGCACAATTTTCCTTTCCATCATAAGCATGAAAGATATTAAAAAGATTAAGCATATGAGGTAAACTTAATTCCATTTTTTGTAATATTCTTTTATAAACTAAACTAGTGATAAAACAAGAAACTAAAAGACTCGATTGCAAGATCTAAATATATACCTTCAAGCACTCACCTCCCCGGCAATGGCGCCAGAAAAGAGCTTGATGTATACTACACAACCTTCTTCTTGTAGACGTTGTTGGGCCTCCAAGTGCAGAGGTTTGTAGGACAGTAGCAAATTTCCCTCAAGTGGATAACCTAAGGTTTATCAATCCGTAGGAGGCATAGGATGAAGATGGTATCTCTCAAGCAACCCTGCAACCAAATAACAAAGAGTCTCTTGTGTCCCCAACACACCCAATACAATGGTAAATTGTATAGGTGCACTAGTTCGGCGAAGAGATGGTGATACAAGTGCAATATGGATAGCAGATAAAGGTTTTTGTAATCTGAAATTATAAAAACAGCAAGGTAACTAATGATAAAAGTGAGCACAAACGGTATTGCAATGCATTGAAACAAGGCCTAGGGTTCATACTTTCACTAGTGCAAGTTCCCTCAACAATAATAACATAATTGGATCATATAACTATCCCTCAACATGCAACAAAGAGTCACTGCAAAGTCACTAATAGCGGAAAACAAACGAACATATCATGGTAGGGTATGAAACCACCTCAAAGTTATTCTTTCCAATCAATCTGTTGGGCTATTCCTATAAGTGTCACAAACAGCCCTAGAGTTCTTACTAGAATAACACCTTAAGACACAAATCAACCAAAACCCTAATGTCACCTAGATACTCCAATGCCACCTCAAGTATCCGTGGGTATGATTATATGATATGCATCACACAATCTCAGATTCATCTATTCAACCAACACATAGAACCTCAAAGAGTGCCCCAAAGTTTCTACCGGAGAATCACGACGAAAACGTGTGCCAACCCCTATGCATAGGTTCATGGGCGGAACCCGCAAGTTGATCACCAAAACATACATCAAGTGAATCACATGATATCCCATTGTCACCACATATATCAAGTGTTCTCAAATCTTTAAAGACTCAATCCAATAATATAACTTCAAAGGGGAAACTCGATCCATTACAAGAGAGTAGAGGGGGAGAAGAAACATAAGATCCAACTATAATAGCAAAGCTCGTGATACATCAAGATCGTATCACCTCGAGAACACGAGAGAGAGAGAGAGAGATCAAACACATAGCTACTGGTGCATACCCTCAGCCCCGAGGGAGAACTACACCCTCCTCGTCATGGAGAGCACCAGGATGATGAAGATAGCCACCGGAGAGGGATTCCCCCTCCGGCAGGGTGCCAAAACGGGTCTAGATTGGTTTTCGGTGGCTACGGAGGCTTCTGGCGGCGGAACTCCCGGTCTATTGTGTGCCCCGATCGTTTTAGGGTATATGGATATATATATAGGCGGAAGAAGTGCATCAGGGGAGCCACGAGGGGCCCACGAGGGGGGAGGGCGCGCCCAGGGGGGTGGGCGCGCCCCCTGCCTCGTGCCTTCCTCATTGATCCCCTGACGTGCACTCCAAGTCTTCTGGGTTGCTTCCGTTCCAAAAATAAGTTCCGTGAAGTTTCAGGTCAATTGGACTCCGTTTGATTTTCTTTTTCTGTGATACTCTAAAACAAGGAAAAAAATAGAAACTGGCACTGGGCTCTAGTTTAATAGGTTAGTCCCAAAAATCATATAAAATAGCATATAAATGCATATAAAACATCCAAGGTTGATAATATAATAGCATGGAACAATCAAAAATTATAGATACGTTGGAGACGTATCAGCCCTAACCCTAATGAAATCGGTCTCACCGAGTTGACATGTCGGTCCCACCGAAAATCCTAACGTTCACATTTTGAACTAAATCGGCCCAACCGAGTTTCATTATTCGATCCCATCGAGTTTGGTGATTTGTGTGTAACAGTTAGATTTTGTGTGGAGGCTATATAAAGCCCTCCACCAACTCTTCATTCATGGAGAGAGCCATCAGAACATGCCTACACTTCCATCATACATTTTCTGAGAGAGAACCACCTACTCATGTGTTGAGGTCAAGATATTCCATTCCAACCATATGAATCTTGATCTCTAGCCTTTTCCAAGTTGCTTTCTCAAATTATCTTTCCACCAAATCCAAATCTGTGAGAGAGAGTTCAGTGTTGGGGAGACTATCATTTGAAGCACAAGAGCAAGGAGTTCATCATCAACACACCATGAATTACCTTTTGGAGAGTGGTGTCTCCTAGATTGGTTAGGTGTCACTTGGGAACCTCCGTCAAGATTGTGGAGTTGAACTAAGAAGTTTGTACGGGCAAGGAGATCGCCTACTGCGTGAAGATCTACCCTAGTGAGGCAAGTCCTTCATGGACGATGGCCATGGTGGGATATGATACATCTCTAACGTATCTAAAATTTTTGATTGTTCCATGCTATTATATTATCTGTTTTTGATGTTTAATGGGCTTTAATATACCTTTTTATATTATTTTTGGGACTAACCTACTAACCAAAGGCCCAGTGCAAATTGCTGTTTTTTGCCTATTTCAGTGTTTCGCAGAAAAGGAATACCAAACGGAATCCAAACGGAATGAAACCTTCGGGAGAGTTATTTTTGGAACAAACGTAATCCAGGAGACTTGAAGTGGACGTCAAGAAAGAAGCAAGGAGGCCATGAGGCAGGAGGGCGCGCCCCCACCCTCGTGGGCCCCTCACAGCTCCACCGACCTACTTCTTCCTCCTATATATACTCATATACCTCGAAAACATCCGAGAGCACCACAAAACCCTATTTCTAGCGCCGCAACCTTCTGTACCCATGAGATCCCATCTTGGGGCCTTTTCCGGCGCTCCGCCGAAGGGGAAATTGATCATGGAGGGCTTCTACATCAACACCATAGCCTCTCTAATGATGTGTGAGTAGTTTACCACAGACATTCGGGTCCATATTTATTAGCTAGATGGCTTCTTCTCTCTCTTTGGATCTCAATACAAAGTTCTCCTCGATTCTCTTGGAGATCTATTCGATGTAATTCTTTTTGCGGTGTGTTTGTCGATATCTGATGAATTGTGGGTTTATGATCAAGATTATCTATGAACAATATTTGATTCTTCTCTTAAATCTTTTATGCATGATTTAATATCTTTGCAAGTCTCTTCGAATTATCAGTTTGGTTTGGCCTACTAGATTGATCTTTCTTGCAATGGGAGAAGTGCTTAGCTTTGGGTTCAATCTTGCGGTGTCCTTTCCCAGTGACAGCAGGGGCAACAAGGCACGTATTGTATTTTTGCCATCGAGGATAAAAGATGGGGTTTATATCATATTGCTTGAGTTTATCCCTCTACATCATGTCATCTTGCCTAATGCGTTACTCTGTTCTTATGAACTTAATACTCTAGATGCATGATAGATAGCAATCGATGTGTGGAGTAATAGTAGAAGATGCAGAATCGTTTCGGTCTACTTGTCGCGGACGTGATGCCTATATACATGATTATGCCTAGATATTCTCATAATTATTCGCTTTTCTATCAATTGCTTGACAGTAATTTGTTCACCCACCGTAGAATTTGCTATCTTGAGAGAAGCCACTAGTGAAACCTATGGCTCCCGGGTCTATCTTCCATCATATTATTTTCATAACTACTTACTATTTCTGGCGCCTTTTATTTTGCAACGTAAGTGACAGTGAAGGGATTGACAACCCCTTTATCGCGTTGGTTGCGAGGTTCTTGTTTGTTTGTGCAGGTACTAGGCGACTTGCGTGTTACCTTCTACTGGGTTGATACCTTGGTTCTCAAAAACTGAGGGAAATACTTACACTACTTTGCTGCATCACCCTTTCCTCTATAAGGGAAAACCAACGCATGCTCAAGAGGTAGCAAGAAGGATTTCTGGCGCCGTTGCCGGGGAGGTTGCACCAAATCAAGTCAAGATTCGATCTTCCACCAACGTGTGATTTCTGGCGCCGGTGCCGGGGAGATCTACGCACAAGTCAAGACATACCGAGTACCCATCACAAACTCTTATCCCTCGCATTACATTATTTGCCATTTGCCTCTCGTTTTCCTCTCCCCCACTTCACCCTTGCCGTTTTATTCGCCCTCTTTTCCGTACGCCTCTTTTCTGTTCGTCTCTCTTTGCTTGCCTCTTGTTTCCTTGTGTGTTGGATTGTTTGTCACGATGGCTCAAGACAATACTAAATTGTGTGATTTTTCCAATACCAACAACAATGATTTTCTTAGCACTCCGGCTACTCCTCTTACCGATGGTGAATCTTGTGAAATTAATAAAGCTTTGCTAAACCTTGTTATGCAAGATCTGTTTTTTGGCCTTCCTAGTGAAGATGCTGCTACCCATCTAAACAACTTTGTTGATTTGTGTGATATGCAAAATAAGAAAGATGTGGATAATGATATTGTTAAATTGAAGCTATTTCCGTTTCACTTAGAGATCGTGCTAAAACTTGGTTTTCCTCTTTGCCTAAAAATAGTATTGATTCATGGAATAAGTGCAAAGATGCTTTTATCTCTAAGTATTTTCCTCCCTCTAAGATCATCTCTCTTAGAAACGATATTATGAATTTTAAGCAACTTGATCATGAGAATGTTGCACAAGCTTGGGATAGGATGAAATTAATGATATGTAATTGCCCTACTCATGGATTAAATTTATGGATGATCATACAATTTTTTTATGGAAATCTTTTAGAAATCTTTTAGATTCAGCCGCGGGAGGCACTTTTATGGAAATCACTTTGGGAGAAGCTACTAAACTCCTAGATAATATTATGGTTAATTATTCTCAATGGCTCACCGAAAGATCTACTAGTAAAAAGGTTCATACTATAGAAGAAATTGATGTTTTGAGTGGAAAGATGGATGAACTTATGAGATTGTTTGCTAATAAGAGTGTTTCTTCTGATCCTAATGATATTCCTTTGTCTACTTTGATTGAGGATAATAATGAATCTATGGATGTGAATATTGTTGGTAGGAACAGTTTTGGTAACAACACATATAGAGGAAACTTTAATCCTAGGCCGTTTCCTGGTAATTCCTCTAATAATTATGGTAATTCCTACAACAACTCTTACGGAAATTTTAATAAGATGCCCTCTGATTTTGAGACTAGTGTTAAAGAATTTATGATTTCGCAAAAGAATTTCAATGCTTTGCTTGAAGAAAAATTGCCTAAGATTGATGAATTGGCTAGGAACATGGATAGAATTTCTCTTGATGTTGATTCTTTGAAACTTAGATCTATTCCACCTAAGCATGATATCAATGAGTCTCTCAAATCTATGATAATTTCCATTGACGAGTGCAAAGAAAGAACCGCTAGGATGCGTGCTAAAAAAGATTGCTTTATAAAAGCGTGTATTTCTAGTTTTCATGATAATAAGGATGAAGATCTAAAAGTGATTGATGTGTCTCCTATTAAATCTTTATTTTTCAATATGAATCTTAATAATGATGGGACTCGAGATGAGTCAACTTTAGTTAAAAGGCGTCCCAATGATTCGGAGTTTTTAGATCTTGATGCAAAAATTGGTAAAAGTGGGATTGAAGAGGTCAAAACTTTACATAGCAATGAACCCACTATTTTGTATTTCAAGGAATTTAATTATGATAATTGCTCTTTGATAGATTGTATTTCCTTGTTGCAATCCGTACTAAATTCTCCTCATGCTTATGATCAAAACAAAGCTTTTACCAAACATAGCGTTGATGCCTTAATGCAATCCTATGAAGAGAAGCTTGAATTAGAAATTTCTATCCCTAGAAAACTTTATGACGAGTGGAAAACTACTATTAAAATTAAAATTAAAGATGATGAATGCTATGCTTTATGTGATTTGGGTGCTAGTGTTTCCACGATTCCAGAAACTTTGTGTGGTGTGTTAGGTTTCCGTGAATTTGATGATTGTTCTTTAAATTTGCATCTTGCGGATTCCACTATTAAGAAACCTATGGGAAGGATTAATGATGTTCCTATTGCTGCAAATAGGAATTATGTGCCCGTAGATTTCATTGTTCTTGATATAGATTGCAATCCTACATGTCCTATTATTCTTGGTTGACCTTTCCTTAGAACGATTGATGTAATTATTGATATGAAAGAAGGAAATATTAGATTCCAATTTCCATTAAGGAAAGGCATGGAACAATTTCCTAGGAAGGAAATTAAATTACCTTATGAATCGATTATGAGAGCCACTTATGGATTGCATACCAAAGATGACAATACCTAGATCTATTCTTGCTTTTATGCCTAGCTAGGGGCGTTAAACGATAGCGCTTGTTGGGAGGCAACCCAATTTTATTTTTGTTTCTTGTTTTTTGTTACTGTTTAGTAATAAATAATTCATCTAGCTTCTGTTTATTTGTGGTTTTATGTTTTTAGTTAGTGTTTGTGCCAAGTAGAACCTTTGGGAAGACTTGGGGGATGTCTTTGCGATCTTGCTGTAAAAAACAGAAACTTTAGCGCTTACGAGATTAGCTGCCATTTTTTTAATGGAGAGTGCGATTAGGTTGATTATTTTTGCATATTATTAATAGAAAAATTCCTCACGTCCACCAATTTATTTAAGAATCTTTGGGGTTACAGAAGTATTCGAAACCTACAGATTACTACAGACTGTTCTGTTTTTGACAGATTCTGTTTTTCATGTGTTGTTTGCTTATTTTGATGAATCTATGGCTAGTATTGGGGGTATGAACCATAGAGAAGTTTTAATACAGTTGGTTTAACACCAATATAAATAATGAATGAGTTCATTACAGTACCTTTAAATGGTGGTTTGTTTTCTTATACAAACGGAGCTCATGCGATTTTCTGTTGAGTTTTTTGTTGTGAAGTTTTCAAGTTTTGGGTAAAGATTTGTTGGATTTTGGAATAAGGAGTGGCAAGAGCCTAAGATTGGGGATGCCCATGGCACCCCAAGGTAAAATTCATGGACAACCAAAATCCTAAGCTTGGGGATGCCCCAGAAGGCATCCCCTCTTTCGTCTTCGCCCATCGCTAACTTTACTTGAGGCTATATTTTTATTCACCACATGATATGTGTTTTGCTTGGAGCGTCTTGTATGATTTGAGTCTTTGCTTTTTAGTTTACCACAATTATCCTTGCTGTACACATCTTTTGGAGAGACAAACATGAATCGGAATTTATTAGAATACTCTATGTGCTTCACTTATATCTTTTGAGCTAGATAATTTTGCTCTAGTGCTTCACTTATATCCTTTTAGAGCATGGTGGTCGTTTTATTTATAGAAATTATTGATATCTCATGCTTCACTTATATTATTTTGATAGTATTATAAAACAACATGGTAATTTGATTTGGCTATAAAATTAGTCCCGATATGATAGGCATCCAAGATGGGTATAATAAAAACTTTCATAAAAAGTGCATTGAATACTATAGAAGTTTGATACTTGATGATTGTTTTGAGATATGAAGATGGTGATATTAGAGTCATGCTAGTTGAGTAGTTGTGAATTTGAGAAATACTTGTTCTAAAGTTTGTGATTCTCGTAGCATGCACGTATGGTGAACCGTTATGTGATGAAGTCAGAGCATGATTTATTTATTAATTGTCTTCCTTATGAGTGGCGGTCGGGGATGAGCGATGGTCTTTTCCTACCAATCTATCCCCCTAGGAGCATGCGCGTAGTACTTTGTTTCGATAACTAAGAGATTTTTGCAATAAGTATGTGAGTTCTTTATGACTAATGTTGAGTCCATGGATTATATGCACTCTCACCCTTCCACCATTGCCAGCCTCTCTAATACCGCGCACCTTTCGCCGGTATCATACACCCACCATGTACCTTCCTCAAAACAGCCAGCATACCTACCTATTATGGCATTTTCATAGCCATTCCGAGATATATTTCCATGCAACTTACCACCATTCCGTTTATTATGACACACTTCATCATTGTCATATTGCTTTGCATGATCATGTAGTTGACATCGTATTTGTGGCAAAGCCACCATTCATAATTCTTTTATACATGTCACTCTTTATTCATTGCATATCCTGGTACACCACCGGAGGCATTCACATAGAATCATATTTTGTTCTAGTATCGAGTTGTAATTTTTGAGTTGTAAGTAAACAAAAGTGTGATGATCATCATTATTAGAGCATTGTCCCATGTGAGGAAAGGATGATGGAGACTATGATTCCCCCACAAGTCGGGATGAGACACCGGATGAAAAATAAAAAGAAAGAGGAGAATAAAAAGAATGAGAGAAAAAGAGAGAAGGGACAATGTTACTATCCTTTTACCACACTTGTGCTTCAAAGTAGCACCATGATCTTCATGATGGAGAGTCTCCTATGTTGTCACTTTCATATACTAGTGGGAGTTTTACATTATAGAACTTGGCTTGTATATTCCAATGATGGGCTTCCTCAAAATGCCCTAGGTCTTCGTGAGCAAGCAAGTTGGATGCACGCCCACTTAGTTTCTTTTTTAGCTTTCATACACTTATAGCTCTAGTGCATCCGTTGCATGGCAATCCCTACTCACTCACAGTGATATCTATTGATGGGCATCTCCATAGCCCATTGATACGCCTAGTTGATGTGAGACCATCTTATCCTTTTTGTCTTCTCCACAACCACCATTCTATTCCACATATAGTGCTATGTCCTTGGCTCACGCTCATATATTGCGTGAATATTGAAAAAGTTTGAGAACATCAAAAGTATGAAACAATTGCTTGGCTTGTCATCGGGGTTGTGCATGATTAAATACTTTGTGTGATGAAGATAGAGCATAGCCAGACTATATGATTTTGTAGGGATAACTTTCTTTGGCCACTCTATTTTGAGAAGACATGATTGCTTCGTTAGTATGCTTGAAGTATTATTATTTTTATGTCAATATTAAAATTTTGTCTTGAAGCTGTCGGATCTGAACATTCATGCCACAATAAAGAAAATTACATTGAGAATTATGCTAGGTAGCATTCCACATCAAAAATTCTGTTTTTATCATTTACCTACTGGAGAACGAGCAAGAATTAAGCTTGGGGATGCTTGATACGTCTCCAACGTATCTATAATTTTTGATTGTTCCATGCTATTATATTATTGGTTTTGGATGTTTAATGGGATTTAATATACCTTTTTATATTATTTTTGGGACTAACCTACTAACCAAAGGCCTAGTGCAAATTGCTGTTTTTTTGCATATTTCAGTGTTTCACAGAAAAGGAATACCAAACGGAATCCAAACAGAATGAAACCTTCGGGAGAGTTATTTTTGGAACAAACGTGATCCAGGAGACTTGGAGTGGACGTCAAGAAAGAAGCGATGAGGCCACAAGGCAGGAGGGCACTCCCCGGGGGGTGGGTGTCGGTGTCAAAACCGGCGGATCTCGGGTAGGGTGTCCCGAACTATGCGTCTAAGGCGGATGGTAACAGGAGGCGGGGGACAGAATGTTTACCCTGGTTCGGGCCCTCTCGATGGAGGTAAGACCCTACTTCCTGCCTGATTGATCTTGATGATATGCGTATTACAAGAGTCGATCTACCACGAGATCGAAGAGGCTAAACCCTTGAAGCTAGCCTATGGTATGATTGTTGTTGTCCTACAGACTAAAACCCTCCAGTTTATATAGACACCGGAGGGAGCTAGGGTTACACAGAGTCGGTTACAAGGGAGGAGATCTACATATCTGAATCGTCAAGCTTGCCTTCCACGCAAAGGAGAGTCCCATCCAGGCACAGGACGAAGTCTTCAATCTTGTATCTTCATAGTCCAACAGTCCGGCCAAAGTATATAGTCCGGCTGTCCGAGGACCCCCTAATCCAGGACTCCCTCTGTAGCCCCTGAACCAGGCTTCAATGACGACGAGTCCGGCGCGCAGATTGTCTTCGGCATTGCAAGGCGGGTTCCTCCTCCGAATACCCCGTAGAAGATTTTGAACATAAGGATAATGTCCGACTCTGCAAAACAAATTCCACATACCACCGTAGAGAGTATAATATGTCAACAAATCTAATCTGCTGACAACTTTTCATAACATGACATCACGCCCCGACCCCGGTTATTATTTGAACCGTTTTTCTCAACCAGCTACTGCACATATTGTGAGGCGGTTTTCTTGGCACGTCTTGTCGAAGCAGAGATCGTGTCCCCTTATCACGGGATTCTCATCAATACAGGTGTGGGTAACCCAACCGCACCATCAATCACGACGCTTGGGGAATAAGCGAGTTTTACCAGGCGAGTGGGGAGGCGCATAGTTTCTTCCGCCCTTATAAAGGGGTAAGGGTTCCACCTTTTTACCCATGCCTTCTTCTCTCTTGCCCATCCATTCTTGCACACTCGAGCTCCAGCACCCAAGTTCGCATTTTCTTCGAAGAACCACTCCAAATATGTCCGGAGCAGGAGGCAGGTGGATGGCCTCTACCGTCCGGAAGAAGGACATCAAGAAACTTCGGGATTCCGGGTATCTAGCCCAGAAAATCGGCCACCGTCTCCCGACGGCGGGACAGATCGTCCCTACCCCGGAACCCCACGAAAGGGTCGTATTGCTAGCTCATTTTATCCGCGGGCTAGGGTTTCCCCTCCACCCATTTGTTCGTGGCATCATGTATTATTACGGGATCGATTTTCATGATCTATCCCCCAATTCCTTCCTCAACATCTCGACATTCATTGTCGTGTGCGAGGCTTTTCTTCACATCCCGCCACACTTCGGCTTATGGCTGAAGATCTTTAATGTGAAGCCCAAGGTAGTGGGCGGTGAGCACGCTGAGTGCAGGGGTGCTATGGTGAGCAAGATGCCCAACATCACATGGCCAACATGTACCTTCAATGATTCCGTCAGGGAGTGGAAATGGGAGTGGTTTTACATTACTGAGCCGTGCGACGTGAAGTGGGTTGCTGCTCCCGAGTTCTGATCCGGAGCCCCTCTGCGGCTCACGTCCTGGCTCAAGAAGGGCCTGGACTGGTCTTCGTCCGATGAACTATTCGCGCTCCAGACGCGCATCAAGGGTATGGAAGAAAAGAATATCAAACTTGTCAATGTAGTCCAGGTGATGTTAGTCCGTCGGGTCCTACCTTGTCAACACCGGACTTGCAATCTATGGGAATTCGATCTGGCCAAGCACCAGACCCTGCGAGAGCTCTTTGGTTCCTCGCACGAAGACATCTGGAAGGTGCTTTTTAAGCCCGGCAAATCACGGCCGGATTCGGACGAGGACCGCGGGCACCAACTGTCCTGCCCTGCAAGCTTGGTAAGTTACCATACGTTTTATTCACATGACTCAAGGGAAATGCTTAATGTGTTTTACACAACTCTCCTAGGGCTGGACGAAGAAGGCGGGGCAGATCCAATGTCCGGCCCCGCTGCCCGAAGAACCGGCCGGCCCACTTCTGACGAAGATGTTGGACCCGGCGCCTTACAAGGTGCCGGAGAAGAAGACCAAAAAGGAGGCCAAAAAGACCCGGGGCGGCCTTCGTCACCGTGCCCGACCTGCCTCCGAAGAGCACGAGGAGGAGGAAGACGAATCCCCAGTAGGGGGAAGAAAGAAGAGGACGACCTTCGTACACTTGGAGGCCGAGTCACCTAAAAGGGGGAAAACTCCTCTTCCGGAAGAGTCCACTGCCATTGCCAATAGCAGCCCGACGTGGGATCCTAGGGCCCAGGCCCTAGTGAACTCGTAAGTATATAAAATCCGAACACGTTCATGTGTCCGGACCCATCATGGCATAGTATTTTAACCCGAGCCATATTTTTTGTAGTCCGACGGGGTCCCGTTCCGAACAATCCTCGTCTGAGGATTTGCCGAGCTCGGATGCTATGGAGAGCGGGACGCCTCCGAAGGCCCCTCCCCCCGAACATGTGATCAACACTGAGGCTTCGTCCTAGAGGGACTCCGTCCAAGGAGGGGCGGAGAAAATCGTGAAGGCGGCACCTGGAGGTCAAACTTCAGGGGCCAGAGACATGGGGGAGAAGATCCCCACAGGAGTCGATGGCGGGGACCATCTTGAATTCGACCCCCAGCCGGACACACTTTCGGAGACCAATACGGCTCCGGAATCAAGCAGGCGGCCTTCCTCGGCTGGAGAGGGCGTCCCTGTTCCACCGGCGACCTCTGTCCAACCAGAGGCGCCAGGTGCTTTATTGGCAGCGCTGAAGAGTGCCTCCATCATCGATGAACACCATGCCCTTATGGGTGCGGTGATCGAGAAGATTCAGTCCGCTGAAAATGGACTGAATGAAGCCTGTATCGGCCTTATAAGAGGTTTTGAGGTATGTTTTATACGGTTTCGAAGAGTGTCATAGTATGGATAGTAGCCCCTGATACACTGTCCGGTGAACGAAGGAACCGGACATAGGATCAAATATATTTTTCGCAGGAAGACTCATTTGATGACTTCTATCTCTCTTCTTTTGTAAGCAGGCATCTGTAGCGGCTACGGCCGCTCATACCGCGGAGGCTTCCGGACTGAATCAAAGTCTGGAGCGGGCCGAAGCAGAGCTTGGCCAGTTAAAAAGGCAGTTGGAAGATCAACAAGGTATGCACAAATCTTGGTTGCGTTTAGTTCGAACGAATTTTCAGTATGATAGAATATGTGTCATGATTTGCGCCAGGGGTGATGACCGAAGTTGAGGCTCTGAAGAAGGCTGTTGCCGAGGCCGAGGAAAAGGCTGCCGCAGAGTAGGCTCTTCGTGAGAAGCACGAGGCCAAGGTTGTGGAAGCTAGGAGAGAGCTCTAAGAGGCCATGAAAAAATGCAAGACCCTGGAGCAGAGTTTAACGGAGAAAGAATCCAAACTCACCAGGGCTCATCAGACCGTGCGCGATGCCCATGGGGAAACCCAAGGCGCCCTGCAGGAGATCCAAGAGGCGAGGGAGATCACGGCAGGTAAGGTCTTTTTCCATGTAAAGCAAGTATTTCAGGAGAAAATTATGCTTTATAATTTGAAGTTCAGATTTCTCCAGGGGTATTTGTGGAACTTCCTCGCATCATATCAGATGCCGCCCAATTCTACTGAGCCGAAGAGGGGAATACTGTGGATAAGCTTTTCTGGTCGCAGTATCTGGCACCGAATTATCCGGTGCCTTTTACCGATCAACTGAAACACCTGATCGAACTGCATAAGGCGGCCGAACTTGGCATGAAGGATTTGATTATCCGGCTATGGCCCGCCGAGCCGATTCCAGGTAGCTACTTCGGGCTCGTGAAGCGACTTGTTAGTGTCTGCCCTTGACTTGACGTCATCAAGTGGTTGGTCTGCATAGAAGGTGCACGAATGGACTTTGCCCGCGCAAAGGTGCACTGGGGAAGATGGATGCTGAAGAGCTGATGACCGAGGGACCATCAGAGGGAAAGGAGCACCGCAAGCCTGAATCGTATTATGAAAGTGTCCTGAAAGGATCCTGCCTTGCGGCGGAACAATGCACCAAGGACATTGTATTTCCATGAATATAGTCATGTTGTCCTTTGTAATGTGTGAACAAGGTCATTTCTATTATTTATTGCCTGTTATAAAAGTTTACCCTCCTGCGCGGCCGTTTTATATATTAAACCTGAGAATTGGCCAGTCGTCGGCTTCTGCGCCCTCGTAAGAAATATGGGGGTGTTCGGGATAAACTTGATCACTCTTTACCCTAGTGTTGGGTCCTTTGAAGGAGGTGTTCAGCACAGCGAACCAGGCAATCGGACTATAGGGCTTATCATTCTCACTTAGCCATAGGAGCATTAGGAAGGTAGGCGCAGCCCCTAGTGTTCGGAAGACCGCACGAGGGGTCCTATAGGCACCTGATCGGAAGAAGAACCGATCCATCACACGCTGCATTGGTTATGGCATTATGCGGGGAGAAATCCTTAAAGATTTTACAACCTCTCAAACAGCTGACTAGCTGTCGCCGTATCATGACAGTCAGTTTTCAGCTTTCTCTACTGAGGTGCTCGTCCGGAAGAACCGGGACACAATCGCAGTAGTTCTCTCTGTGCTGCCTTAGCCGATATAGCGGAACGTAAGGCAGCAAAACATGGGAGCCGGGAAAACCCAACATTTGACCCAAGACATGGTTCGGAGCTGATGCATATAATGCTATAAGTTCGGGGTGCCGAACTTCCGTGAAGGTGTTCGGACTTTATTGCCGTATTATGGGTAAAACGAAGCCCCTGGCGAAGGCATATCGTGGTGTATGGATGCCACTTAACAAAAGAGTTTCAATAAGAAATAACAACCAATAAGCGTCATATAAGCCCACATGTTGTATTTGAATAATACATCGAAGCGTATGAGTACATTTAATGTGATAAAATGGGGAATATGACCGTGGTACCTGCTGGGACCGGGGAGGAAGAAGATGTGTGCATATCCAGAATATGACCGTGGTACCTGCTGGGACCGGTCCCGATCTGCGCAAAGGTGAGCCTACAAAGGAAATGTAAGAAATATTTGTGTGCCGGAGAGCAGTTGAGCCGCGATAGGTGGCATTTTTTGGACTTCGCCGGAATGTTTAGTTGAGCCTTGGACGATCCGGGCTATCCTGCCATGAAGTAGTTCAGACTACTTTGAATGTGTCCAGGGTTTTAGCCATCAACTCAAGATTTGACTGAAAGGTGCCCTTCATTGCTTCTGCTGTTAAAGCAGCGGCGTACTCTGTGGTACCGAGGGAGAGTTCGGCCTCGCCATTAACCGTGATGACGCCGTGCGGACCGGGAATCTTGATTTTACAGTAGGCGTAATGTGGCACCGCGTGAATCGAGTGAATGCAGTTCGCCCGAGCAGTGCCTGATAATCACTGCGAAAGGGGACGATGTCGAAGATTAACTCTTCGGCACAGTAATTGTCTGGTGATCCGAAGACGACCTCGAGGGCGATGGAGCCGGGAAAGATGGCCTCCACGCCTGGTATAATACCTCTAAAGGTGTCTTTAGTGGGTTTGATCATCGAATGATCAATGCCCATCTTGTGCACTGTGTCCTGGTAAAGCAGATTTAGACTGCTACCTCCGTCCATAAGGACTCGTGTGAGGTGGAACCCATCAATGCGGTTGGATTTCCATGACTGGTGTTGTCCAGACGATCCATTTGGTTGAAGGTAATCGACCCTAGTTTGTATTGCGGGCTGACTGGTTTCGTTAGGTCGACATCCCTAAGGGTGTGCATCGGATCCGGTTTGGGAGTGTGGGTGGCGTTTACCATATTCACCGTTTGGATTTGCTGGAGAGATTTCTTTTGTCCTCCTCTATTTGGTGATCTGGGCTCCTCGTCGCTGTCATCGCTTTGAGACCCCTTATCCTTGTTTATGGCGCCTAACCTGCCAGCTTGTTTGAAGACCAAACATTCTCTGTTGGTATGATTGGCTGGTGTTCCTGGTTTGCCATGAATTTGGCATGGACGGTCGAGTATACGGTCCAAACTGGACGGACCCGAATTGTCATTTTTGAGTGGCCCTGTCCGCTGGCCAGACTTTGAGCTATTAAATCCGGCATTGACTGTCGTGTCTTCGGCGCTTTCACCATGTTTGCGGCGTTTGTGTTTGTTGCGCCGGGGCTTGCCGTTGCTATCTCTGGCCTCTGATTTGCCAGTGTTGCTTGTTGTGTTGTTGCTACGAGCCAACCAGCTATCCTCGCCCGCACAGAAGCGGGTCATGAGTGTCGTGAGGGCTGCCATGGACTTTGGCTTCTCTTGGCCGAGATGTTGGGCGAGCCACTCGTCACGGATGTTATGTTTAAAGGCCGCTAGGGCTTCGGCATCCGGACATTCCACAATTTGGTTCTTTTTGGTTAGGAACCGGGTCCAGAATTTCCTGGCTGACTCTCCGGGCTGTTGTGTTATGTGACTCAAATCATCAGCATCCGGTGGTCGCACATAAGTGCCCTGGAAGTTATCCAGGAATGCGTCTGCCAGGTTCTCCCAACTTCCGATGGATTTTGCTGGCAAGCTATTCAGGTAATGCCGAGCAGGTCCTTTGAGTTTTAACGGGAGATACTTGATGGTGTGTAGATCATCCTAGCGGGCCATGTGAATGTGGAGGAAGAAATCCTCGATCCATACCGCGGGGTCAGTAGTACCATCGTATGATTTAATGTTCACGGGTGTAAACCCTTCTGGGAATTCATGATCCATTACTTCATCGGTGAAGCATAGGGGGTGTGCGGCTCCTCTGTGCCGGGCTATGTCACAACGCAGTTCGTACGAGTTTTGTCTGCTGTGTGATACGTCCATTTTGCATCATGCTTTTATATCAATATTTATTGCATTATGGGCTGCTATTACACATTATGTCACAATACTTATGCCTATTCTCTCTTATTTTACAGGGTTTCCATAAAGAGGGAGAATGTCGACAGCTGGGATTCTAGGGTGGAAAAGGAGCAAATATTAGAGACCTATTCTGCATAGCTCCAAAAGTCCTGAAACTTCACAGAAGTCAATTTCAGAATATATAATAAATATTGAGCGCAAGAAGTTCACCAGCGGGCCGCACCCTGCCCACGAGGGTGGGGGGCGTGCCCCCTACCTCGTGGCCCCCCTGGTGGCCCTCTGATGACCATCTTCTGCTATATTAGGTCTTTCGATGAGGAATAAATCATAAGCCATCTTCTCGGACGAAACTCCGCCGCCACGAGGCGGAACCTTGGCGGAACCAATCTAGGGCTCTGGCGGAGCTGTTCTATCGGGGAAACTTCCCTCCGGGAGGGGGAAATCATCGCCATCGTCATCACCAACGCTCCTCTCATTGGGAGAGGGAAATCTCCATCAACATCTTCACCAGCACCATCTCCTCTCAAAACCCTAGTTCATCTCTTGTATCCAATTCTTGTCTCCAAGTACGGGATTGGTACCCGTGGGTTGCTAGTAGTGTTAATTACTCCTTGTAGCTGATGCTAGTTGGTTTATTTGGTGGAAGATCATATGTTCAGATCCTATATGCATATTAATACCCCTCTGATTATGAACATGAAGATGCTTTGTGAGTAGTTACGTTTGTTCCTGAGGACATGGGAGAAGTCTTGCTATTAGTAGTCATGTGAATTTGGTCTTCGTTCGATATTTTGATGAGATGTATGTTGTCTCTTCTCTAGTGGTGTCATGTGAACGTCAACTACATGACACTTCACCATTGTTTGGGCCTAGAGGAAGGCATTGGGAAGTAATAAGTAGATGATGGGTTGCTAGAGTGACAGAATCTTAAACCCTAGTTTATGCGTTGCTTCGTAAGGGGCTTATTTGGATCCATATGTTTCATGCTATGGTTAGGTTTACCTTAATACTTTTGTTGTAGTTGCGGATGCTTGCAATAGAGGTTAATCATAAGTGGGATGCTTTTCCAAGTAAGGACAGTACCCAAGCACCAGTCCACCCACATATCAGATTATCAAAGTACCGAACGCGAATCATATGAGCGTGATGAAAACTAGCTTGACGATATTCCCATGTGTCCTCGGGAGCGCTTTTCTCTATATAAGAGTTTGTCCAGGCTTGCTGCACTTTATTTACTTTTGTTACTTGTTGCTCCTTATAAATTATCCTATCACAAAACTATCTGTTACCACTTATTTCAGTAGTTGCAGAGAATACCTTGCTGGAAACCGCTTATCATTTCCTTCTGCTCCTTGTTGGGTTTGACACTCTTACTTATCAAAAGGACTACACGATGGATCCCCATATACTTGTGGGTCATCAAGACTCTTTTCTGGCGGCGTTGCCGAGAAGTGAAGCGCCTTTGGTAGGTGGAATTTGGTAAGGAAAAATATATAGTGTGCTGAAATTTATTGTCACTTGTTACTATGGAAAGTAATCCTCTAAGGGGCTTGTTCGGAGTATCTTCACCCCGAACAGTAGAGCAAAGAGTTGCTCCTCAACCAACTGAACCTACTAAAAATGAAAATGAAAATGAAATGTCTGCTTTGAATTTCCTTCGGGTATGTTAGAAAAACTGCTAGCTAATCCTTTTCCGGGAGATGGAACAATGCATCCTGATGAGCACCTAATATATGTTGATGAAGTTTGTGGATTATTTAAGCTTGCAGGTGTACCCGGAGATGTTGTTAAGAAGAAGGTATTCCCTTTATCTTTAAGGGAAGATGCATTGACATGGTATAGGCTATGTGATGATACGGGGTCATGGAACTACAAACGATTGAAATTGGAATTTCATCAGAAGTTTTATCCTATGCATCTTGTTCATCATGATCGCAATTATATATATAATTTTTGTCCTCGCGAAGGAGAAAGCATCGCTCAAGCTTGGGGGAGGCTTAAATCAATGTTATATTCATGCCCCAATCATGACCTCTCAAGAGAGATGATTATTCAAAATTTATATGCTCGGCTTTCTGATAACAATCGCACCTTGCTCGATACTTCTTGTGCTGGCTCTTTTATGATGAAGACTATTGAATTCAAATGGGAATTATTGGAAAGAATTAAACACAACTCTGAAGATTGGGACCTCGACGAAGGTAAGATGTCAGGTATGACACCTAAGTTTGATTGTGTTAAATCTTTTATGGATACCAATGTTTTCCGTAAATTTAGCACTAAATATGGACTTGACTCTGAAATAGTAGCTTATTTCTGTGAATATTTTGCTACTTATGTTGATCTCCCCAAGGAGAAGTGGTTTAAACATCATCGTCCCATAGAATTAAATGTAGTTGCACCTATTAAAGTTGAAGAAAAGATTGTCACTTATAATGATCCTATTGTTCCTACTTCTTATGTTGAGAAACCACCTTTCCCTGTTCGGATAAAGGATCATGCTAAAGCTTCAACTGTGGTTCGTAAAAGCAATATTATAACATATACACCTCCTGAGCAAGTTAAAGTTGAACCTTAATATTGCTATTGTTAAAGATCTCTTGTCTGACAATGTTGATGGGCATGTTATTTATTTCTGTGATGAAACTGATAGAATTGCTAAACCTTGTGCTAAAGATAAACCTAGACCTGTGGTAGGCATGCCTGTTATTTCTGTTAAAATAGGAGATCATTGTTATCATGGCTTATGTGATATGGGTGCCAGTGCTAGTGCAATACCTATTAGCCTATATAGAGAAATTATGCATGATATTGCACCTGTTGAGTTAGAAGATATTGATGTCACAATTAAACTTGCTAATAGAGATACTATATCACCAATGGGAATTGTTAGAGATGTTGAAGTCTTGTGTGGGATAACTAAATATCCTGCTGATTTTCTTGTTCTTGGTTCCCCACAAGATAGCTTTTGTCCCATTATATTTGGTAGACCCTTCTTAAACACTGTTAATGCTAAGATAGATTGCAAAAAGGATGTTGTTACTATCGGTTTAGATGATATATCTCATGAATTTTATTTCTCTAAATTTAGTAGACAACACCATGAAGAAGAATTACCTAGTAAGGATGAAATTATTGGTCTTGCTTCTATTGCTGTACCTCCTAGTGATCCTTTAGAACAATATTTGCTAGACCAAGGAAATGATATGTTTATGAATGAAAGAGGGGAAATAGATGAAGTATTATTTAAACAAGAATCTATTTTGAAAAACAATTTACCTGTTGAAATCCTAGGGGATCCTCCTCCACCCAAGGGTGGTCCCGTGTTTGAGCTCAAACCATTGCCTGATACTCTTAAATATGCTTATATTGATGAGAAAAAGATATATCATGTTATTATTAGTGCTAACCTTTTAGAGCATGAGGAAGAGAGATTATTGAAAACTTTGAAGAAGCACCGTGCTGCTATTGGGTATACTCTTGATGATCCTAAGGGCATTAGTCCCACTCCATGTCAACAAAAAATAAATTTGGAAGAAGATGCTAAACCAATTCATGATCATCAACGATGGCTGAATTCTAAAATGAAAGAAGTGGTAAGAAAATAAATACTAAAGCTCCTTAAGGCCGGTATAATCTATCCTGTTGCTGATAGTCAGTGGGTAAGTCCTGTCCATTGTGTCCCTAAGAAGGGAGGTATTACCGTCGTTCCTAATGATAAAGATGAATTGATTCCTCAAAGAATTATTACAGGTTATAGGATGGTAATTGATTTCCGCAAATTAAATAAGGCCACTAAAAAGGATCATTACCCCTTACCTTTTATCGATCAAATGCTAGAAAGATTATCCAAACATATACATTTTTGCTTTCTATATGGTTATTCTTGTTTCTCTCAAATACCTGTGTCAGCCAAGGATCAATCAAAGACTAATTTTAGTTGCCCTTTTGGTAATTTTGCTTATAGACGTATGTCTTTTGGTTTATGTAATGCACCTGCTACCTTCCAAAGATGCATGATGGCTATATTCTCTGACTTTTGTGAAAAGATTTGTGAGGTTTTCATGGATGATTTCTCCGTCTGTGGATCTTCTTTTGATGATTGCCTGAGCAACCTTGACCGAGTTTTGTAGAGGTGTGAAGAAACTAATCTTGTCTTGAACTGGGAAAAGTGCCACTTTATGGTTAATGAAGGTATTGTCTTGGGGCATAAAGTTTCTGAAAGAGGTATTGAGGTTGATAAAGCCAAGGTTGATGCTATTGAAAAGATGCCATGTCCCAAGGACATCAAAGGTATAGGAAGTTTCCTTGGTCACGGCGGATTTTATAGGAGGTTCATTAAGGACTTCTCAAAAATTTCTCGGCCTCTGACTAATTTATTACAAAAAGATATACCATTTGTTTTTGATGATGATTGTGTAGAAGCATTTGAAATACTTAAGAAAGCATTGATCTTTGCACCTATTGTTCAGCCACCTGATTGAAATTTACCCTTTGAAATTATGTGTGATGCTAGTGATTATGCTCTAGGTGCGGTTCTAGGGCAAAGAGTTGATAAGAAATTAAACGTTATTCAATATGCTAGTAAAACCCTAGACAATGCTCAAAGAAATTATGCTACTACTGAAAAAGAATTCTGAGCAGTTGTATTTGCTTCTGATAAGTTCAGACCTTATATTATTGATTCTAAAGTAACTATTCACACTGATCATGCTGCTATTAAATATCTTATGGAAAAGAAAGATGCTAAACCTAGACTTATTAGATGGGTTCTCTTGCTACAAGAATTTGACTTACATATTGTTGATAGAAAGGGAGCTGAGAACCCCGTTGCAGACAACTTGTCTAGGTTAGAAAATGTGCTTGATGACCCACTACCTATTGATGATAGCTTTCCTGATGAGAAATTAAATGTCATAAATGCTTCTCATACTGCTCCATGGTATGCTGATTATGCTAATTATATTGTTGCCAAATTCATAACACGTAGTTTCACATACCAGCAAAAGAAAAAGTTCTTCTATGATTTGAGGCATTACTTTTGGGATGACCCACATCTTTATAAAGAAGGAGTAGATGGTGTTATTAGACGTTGTGTACCTGAGCATGAATAGGAACAGATCCTATGCAAGTGTCACTCCGAAGCTTATGGAGGACACCATGTTGGAGATAGAACTGCACATAAGGTATTGCAATCTGGTTTTTATTAGCCTACTCTCTTCAAAGATGCCCGTAAGTTTGTCTTATCTTGTGATGAATGTTCTAGAATTGGTAATATTAGTAGATGTCAAGAAATGCCTATGAACTATTCACTTGTTATTGAACCATTTGATGTTTGGGGCTTTGATTATATGGGACCTTTTCCTTCCTCTAATGGGTATACACATATTTTAGTTGTTGTTGATTACTTTACTAAGTGGGTAGAAGCTATTCCAACTAGTAGTGCTGATCATAAAACTTCTATTAAAGTGCTTAAAGAAGTTATTTTTCCGAGGTTTGGAGTCCCTAGATATTTAATGACTGATGGTGGTTCACATTTTATTCATGGTGCTTTCCGTAAAATGCTTGCTAAATATGATGTTAATCATAGAATTGCATCTCCTTATCATCCTCAGTCTAGTGGTCAAGTAGAATTGAGTAATAGAGAACTCAAATTAATTTTGCAAAAGACTGTTAATAGATCTAGAAAGAATTGGTCCAAGAAACTTGATGATGCATTATGGGCCTATAGAACTGCATATAAAAATCATATGGGTATGTCTCCATATAAAATGGTTTATGGAAAAGCATGTCACTTACCTCTCGAACTAGAACACAAGGCATATTGGGCTATTAAAGAACTCAATGATGATTTTAAACTTGCCGGTGGGAAGAGGTTATTTGATATTAGCTAACTCGATGAATGGAGAACCCAAGCCTACGAAAATGCCAAGTTGTTTAAAGAAAAGGTTAAAAGATGGCATGACAAAAGGATACAAAAGCGTGAGTTTAATGTAGGTGATTATGTATTGTTATACAACTCTCGTTTAAGATTTTTTGCAGGGAAACTTCTCTCTAAATGGGAAGGCCCCTATGTTATCGAGGAGGTCTATCGTTCCGATGCCATAAAAATCAACAACTTCAAAGGCACAAATCCGAAGGTGGTGAACGGTCAAAGAATTAAACATTATATCTCAAGTAATACTATAAATGTTGAAACCAATGTTATTGAAACCGTAACCCCAGAGGAATACATAAGGGACACTTTCAGGAACGTTTCAGACTCCGAAAAGGAATAGGTATGTGGTACGGTAAGTAAACCGACTCCAAAACAGTTTTTAAGGCAATATTTCTCCATTTTGGAATATTTAGAAAAATAGAAAAAATAAGTAGCAATCCAGGAAGGACACGGGGCCTCCACGAGGGTGGAGGGCGCGCCCTACCCCCCTGGGCGCGCCCCCTACCTCGTCGGCACCTCATGCGCTCTTCGGACTCCGTTTTCTTACACGACACATATTTTGGTTGGTAATAATTCATTATACAATATCCCGGAGGTTTTGACTCCCGTATCACGCAAAAATCTCCTGCCTTTGTTTCGAGTTGTTTTCTATCAGGTTTGTCAAGGCCAGGCACTATGTTGTCTCCCTCCTCCTCCAACCAGGGCAACGATGCTTGGCTAATGAAGATAGAGCTGAAGAGAGAAGAACCCAAGGAGATCAACAAGGATGAAGGGATCAAGAAGGCCACGGAGGACCAAGTTCCAGCAATAGAAGACACCCTTCAACTTGATCACAATCTTCTTTCTCCAACAGAGATCGAAGCTTTCAAGATGATTGAGTTAGCTCGTATACAAAATAAGTATCTCACACATGAAAATATTTTGTTGAAGGAGCATATCATCGCACTCAAGGGCATTATCCGCAAGTTAGAAGACCTCCTACGCTCGATGTGCGACTATCCATCATGAACAACTCCACCTTTTTCACCAACAAAGGAGACATAATCACATGGGTATGGGCACTCCCCTTGGCAACTGCCAAGCTTGGGGGAGTGCCCCGGTATCGTAACACCATCACTTTTATCTTTACCGTTTTCTTAGTTCGATCCTTTTGGTAATATCTTGATCTAGTAGGATAAAAGTTCTTAGTATGATCTAGTTGTGAGTTTTGCTTGATAATCCTTTTATGTAATCGAGCCCGTGAGCTATATAATAAAGATTAGTGTTGAGTCAAAGGCTTGATTATTTTGCCATGATCCTAAGTGAATAAAAGAAAAGAGAAAGAAATAAAAACAAACAAAAGAGATCATAAGGACCTTATGGAGAGTAATGAGCTCATATAGAAAAAGTATGATGAATATAAGTTGTTGAGAGTTGACAAACATAGTTTGGTCATCATTGCAATTAATAGGAAGTAATAAAGAAAGAGAGGTCTTCACATATAAATATACTATCTTGGACATCTTTTATGATTGTGAGCACTCATTAAAATATGACATGCTAAAGAGTTGACGTTGGACAAGGAAGACAACGTAATGGGTTATGTTTTCTTACATCTAAGATAAATTATATTTTCATGGATCATCCAACATGGTTGAGCTTGCCTTTCCCTCTCATGCTAGCCAAATTCATAACACCAAGTAGAGATACTACTTGTGCTTCCAAATACCCTTAAACCAGTTTTGCCATGAGAGTCCACCATACCTACCTATGGATTGAGTAAGATCCTCCAAGTAAGTTGTCATCGGTGCAAAGCAATAAAAAATTGCTCTCTAAAAATGTATGGCTTACTAGTATGGGAGAAAATAAACTTTATACGATCGTGTGATATGGAAGAAATAAAAGCAATAGACTGCATAATAAAGGTCCATTTCACAAGTGGCAATATAAAGTGACATTCTTTCGCACTAAGATTTTGTGCATCAAACCATAAAAGCGCATGACAACCTCTGCTTCCCTCTGCGAAGGGCCTATCTTTTACTTTTATCTTCTACCTTGCATAAGAGTCATGATGATCTTCACCCTTCCATTTTACATTTTATCCTTTGGCAATCACAGTATGTTGTAGAGATCCTGGTATATATGGCTAATTGGATGTGAGTTTTCATGAACTATTATTGTTGACATTGCCCTTTAGGTAAAACGTTGGGAGGCAAAACTATAAGCCCCTATCTTTCTCTGTGTCCGATTGAAACTCCATACCCATAAGTATTGAGTGAGTGTCAGCAATTGTGGAAGACTATATGATAGTTGAGTATGTGGACTTGCTGAAAAGCTCTTATATGTTGACTCTTTCCTATGTTATGATAAATTGCAATTGCTCCAATGACTGAGATTATAGTTTGTTAGTTGTCAATGAAGTTTATGATTCATACTTGAAATTGTGATTGAAATTATTACTCTAGCATAAGAAAATATATGACAAGAATTATATAAGTTGCTGTTCTAAGAATGATCATGATGCCCTCATGTCCGTATTTTATTTTTATCGACACCTCTATCTCTAAACATGTGGACATATTTTTCGATTTCGGCTTTCGCTTGAGGACAAGCGAGGTCTAAGCTTGGGGGAGTTGATACGTCCATTTTGCATCATGCTTTTATATCAATATTTATTGCATTATGGGCTATTATTACACATTATGTCACAATACTTATGCCTTTCTCTCTTATTTTATAGGGTTTCCATAAAGAGGGAGAATGCCGGCAGCTGGGATTCTGGGATGGAAATGGAGCAAATATTAGAGACCTATTCTGCACAGCTCCAAAAGTCCGGAAACTTCACAAAAGTCAATTTCAGAATATATAATAAATATTGAGCGCAAGAAGTTCACCAGGGGAGCCACACCCTGCCCATGAGGGTGGGGGCGCGCCCTACCCCCTGGGTGCGCCCCCTACCTCGTGGGCCCCTGGTGGCCTTCCGATGACCATCTTCTTCTATATGAGGTCTTTCGATGAGGAAAAAAACCATAAGCCATCTTCTCGGATGAAACTCTGCCGCCACGAGGCGGAACCTTGGCGGAACCAATCTAGGGCTCTGGCGGAGCTGTTCTGCCGGGGAAACCTCCCTCTGGGAGGGGGAAATCATCGCCATCATCATCACCAACGCTCCTCTCATCGGGAGAGGACAATCTCCATCAACATCTTCACCAGCACCATCTCCTCTCAAAACCCTAGTTCATCTCTTGTATCCAATTCTTGTCTCCAAGTCTAGGATTGGTACCTGTGGGTTGCTAGTAGTGTTAATTACTCCTTGTAGTTGACGCTAGTTTGTTTATTTGGTGGAAGATCATATGTTCAGATCCTATATGCATATTAATACCCCTCTGATTATGAACATGAATATGCTTTGTGAGTAGTTACGTTTGTTCCTGAGGACATGGGAGAAGTCCTGCTATTAGTAGTCATGTCAATTTGGTCTTTGTTCTATATTTTGATGAGATGTATGTTGTCTCTTCTCTAGTGGTGTCATGTGAACGTCGACTACATGACACTTCACCATTGTTTGGGCCTAGAGGAAGGCATTGGGAATTAATAAGTAGATGATGGTTTGCTAGAGTGACAGAAGCTTAAACCCTAGTTTATGCGTTGCTTCGTAAGGGGTTGATTTGGATCCATATGTTTCATGCTATGGTTAGGTTTACCTTAATACTTTGGTTGTAGTTGCGGATGCTTGCAACAAAGGTTAATCATAAGTGGGATGCTTGTCCAAGTAAGGACAGTACCCAAGCACCGGTCCACCCACATATCAGATTATCAAAGTACCGAACGCGAATCATATGAGCGTGATGAAAACTAGCTTGACGATATTCCCATGTGTCCTCGGGAGCGCTTTTCTCTATATAAGAGTTTGTCCAGGCTTGTACTTTGCTACAAAAAGGATTGGGCCACCTTGATGCACTTTATTTACTTTTGTTACTTGTTGCTCATTATAAATTATCCTATCACAAAACTATCTATTACCACTTATTTCAGTAGTTGTAGAGAATACCTTGCTGGAAACCGCTTATCATTTCCTTCTTCTCCTCGTTGGGTTTGACACTCTGACTTATCGAAAGGACTAAGATAGATCCCCTATACTTGTGGGTCATCACTGTATTCGGCCCGAGCGGATTTGCTTTTTGTATATCCGGCATGACGATCGTCGTCCTGTGTTGGGGCGCGCCCTCGTGATCCGAAGATCGATCTTTTGTGTCCTGCTTTCTTTTCCAATATGTCTCGCAGGTCCTGCGTGTTACCCCGGGCCTTGCTGTTGTTGTTTGACTGGCAATGGGGTGCAGGCTGGACTTTGGGCTTATATGCCACTTTGTCTCGGCTGCGAGGTGGCCGGTCTGCCGCATCATACGCTGGAAGCGCAGGCTTTGATGCTTCCTCTTCAAGTTGGGGTAGCAACCTGTGCTTTGGGAAACTTTTGATTGGGCGCTCAAGTTTGTGTTCCTCGGCTGCCAGGACCTCAGTCCATCTATCTGCTAGCAGATCTTGCTCAGCTTGAAGCTGTTGTTGCTTTTTCTTCAGGATTTTTGCTGTTGCAATAAGCCGGCGCTTGAAGCGCTCCTGTTCGACGGGATCCTCACGCACGGTAAATTCTTCGTCGCCGAGGCTCACCTCGTCTTCGGAGAGAGGCATGTAATTGTCATCCTCTGATTCTCCGTCTTCTGCCTGTTCCTTGGGGCTGGCTTGCCCATCCTCCTGCTCAAAGCCTGGATGGAGGGGATTGTTTTCGTCTTCGGCACTATTTGCAGTGTTATTGTCTCCTATGCCGGTATCGCTGTTTTTGCTATGGCGGGTGTCGGTGTCAAAACTGGCGGATCTCGGGTAGGGGGTCCCGAACTGTGTGTCTAAGGCGGATGGTAACAGGAGGCAAGGGACACGATGTTTACTCAGGTTCGGGCCCTCTCTATGGAGGTAATACCCTACTTCCTGCTTGATTGTTCTTGATGATATGAGTAGTACAAGACTTGATCTACCACGAGATCTTTGAGGCTAAACCCTAGAAGCTAGCCTATGGTATGATTGTTGTATATCTGATCTATCGACTAGCCTGGCCCTGGTTTATATAATGCACCAGAGGCATAGGATAACAAGAGTCCTAGCCGAATACGCCGGTGGGGGAGGAGTCCTTGTCTTGATCACCAAGTCTTGTGGAATATTCCTTGTATGGCAGCTATCCGGACTGGCCCATGAGTATACGGCCATGGGGGTCATCGGCCCAATCTAACAGATCGGGAGATGACATGTTGAGTACCCCCTAGTCCAGGACACCGTCAGCGGGGCTTAGAGCAGCGCCGATGACGCCAATTCTTGGATTGCTTCTCGAGGGGATTATCCTCTGTTGCCTTATTGCCATCGCTTTCTTTGGGGGTGTCCACCATGTATATATCATACATTGAGGTGGCAGTCCAGCGCCCTCTGGGCGGTGGTTCCTGTTGCTCTCCCGCATCGTCGTCCATATCGTCGATATCTTCAGAGTCGAAGTCGAGCATGTCGGTTAGGTCGTCGACAGTGGCTACTAAGTGGGGAACGAATTTCTTCGCCGTCTGCTTCCCACTCGAGCCGGACATAGTTCGGCCAAGGGTCTCCTAACAAGGAGAGAGACCGTAATGAGTTTAGCACATCGCCTAGGGGCGAGTGCTGAAAGATATCCGTGGAGGTGAACTCCTTGATCGGTGCCCAATCAGATAGGATGGGCACAGATGCGAACGGTTCGGAGTCTGTGGCCGGGGACGAATCCAAGTGTCCGGCAGCACAGGTCTCATAGGAGGTGAAGTCGGTATTTGGCTCTATCGCCGCTGAGTGTGCGGCCTCCGTGGCGGGGTCCATCTACCCGTCCTCGAACGGCGCGATCTATTCCGAATTGAGGGCCGGAGTAGTTACAGGTGTGATCTCCCAAACATTGTCCGATGGTAGAGCTAAATCATGCTCATCGTGACTGTGCCGCGTACCTGACATGTGTTCCAATCTGTCGAAGATCAAGTCTCCGCGGATGTCGGCGGTATAGTTTAAGCTTCCAAACCTGACCTAATGGCCGGGGGCGTAGCTCTCGATCTGCTCCAGATGGCCGAACGAGTTGGCCCGCAGTACGAAGCCACCGAATGTGAAGATCTGTCCGGGGAGGAAACCCTCATCCTGGATCGCATCGTTGCCGATGATCGAAGGAGCCATCAAGCCTTATGATGACGACACAGTGGAACTCTCAATGAAAGCACCAATGTCGGTGTCAAAACCGGCTGATCTCGGGTAGGGGGTCCCGAACTGTGCTTCTAAGGCGGATGGTAACAGGAGGCGGGGGGCACAATGTTTACCCAGGTTCGGGCCCTCTCGATGGAGGTAATACCCTACTTCCTGTCTGATTGATCTTGATGATATGAGTATTACAAGAGTTGATCTACCACGAGATCGAAGAGGCTAAACCCTAGAAGCTAGCCTATGGTATGATTGTTGTTGTCCTATGGACTAAAACCCTCCGGTTTATATAGACACCGGAGGGAGCTAGGGTTACACAGAGTCGGTTACAAGGGAGGAGCTCTACATATCCGAATCGTCAATCTTGCCTTCCACGCAAAGGAGAGTCCCATCTGGGCACAGGACGAAGTCTTCAATCTTGTATCTTCATAGTCCAACAGTCCGGCCAAAGTATATAGTCCAGCTATCCGAGGACCCCCTAATCTAGGACTCCCTCAGTGGGCGCGCCTCCACCCTTGTGGGCCCCTCATAGATCCACCGACATATGATACGTCTCTGTCGTATCTATAATTTTTGATTGTTCCATGCCAATATGATACAACTTTCATATACTTTTGGCAACTTTTTATACTATTTTTGGGTCTAACATATTGATCCAGTGCCCAGTGCCAGTTCCTGTTTGTTGCATATTTTTTCTGTCATAGAAAATCCATATCAAACGGAATCCAAATGGGATAAAAACTGACGGAGATTTTTTTGGAATATATGTGAATTTTGGGAAGTGAAATCAATGCGAGACGATACTCGAGGGGCCGACGAGGTAGGGGGGTGCGCCCTAGGGGGCAGGTGCGCCCCTGACCCTCGTAGCCACCCCATAAGAAGGTTGATGCCCTTCTTTGGCCGCAAGAAAGCTAATATCTGGATAAAAATCATGTCCAAAATTCAGCCCAATCAGAGTTACGGATCTCCGGGAATATAAGAAACAGTGAAAGGGCAGAATCTGAAGCGCAGAAACAGAGAGAGACAGAGAGAAAGATCCAATCTCGGAGGGGCTCTCGCCGCTCCGCCACCATGGAGGCCATGGACCAAAGGGAAAACCCTTCTCCCATCTAGGGAGAAGGTCAAAGAAGAAGAAGGGGGGCTCTCTCCCCCTCTCTCCCGGTGGCGCCGGAACGACACCAGGGCCATCATCGTGCGACAACGATCTACACCAACACCTCCGTCATCTTCACCAACATCTTCATCACCTTCCCCCATCTATCTACATCGGTCCACTCTCCCACAACCCGCTGTACCCTCTACTTAAACATGGTACTCTATGCTTCATATTATTATCCAATGATGTGTTGCCATCCTATGATGTCTGAGTAGATTTTCGTTGTCCTACCGGTAATTGATGAATTGCTACGATTGGTTTAATATGCTTGTGGTTATGTTGCTATCCTTTGCTGCCCATCATATGAGCACGCACGTGGATCACACCATAGGGTTAGCTGTATATTGATAGGACTATGTATTGGAGGGCAAGAGTGACAGAAGCTTCAACCTAGCATAGAAATTGATGCATACGGGATTGAAGGGGGACCAATATATCTTAATTCTATGGTTGGGTTTTACCTTAATGAACGTTAGTAGTTGTGGATGCTTGCTAATAGTCCCAATCATAAGTGCATAGAATTCCAAGTCAGGGATGACATGCTAGCAGTGGCCTCTCCCACATAAAACTTGCTATCAGTCTAGTAAAGTAGTCAATTGCTTAGGGAAAATTTCGCAACTCCTACGACCAATTTTCCACACTCGCTATACTAACTTTATTGCTTCTTTACCTAAACAGCCCCTACTTTTTATTTGCATGCTCTTTATTATCTTGCAAACCTATCCAAAAACACCTACAAAGTACTTCTAGTTTCATACTTGTTCTAGGTAAAGCGAATGTTAAGCATGCATAGAGTTGTATCGGTGGTCGATAGAACTTGATGGAATATTTGTTCTACCTTTAGCTCCTTGTTGGGTTCGACACTCTTACTTACCGAAAGATGCTACAATTGATCCCCTATATTTGTGGGTTATCAAGACCTTTTTCTGGCGCCGTTGCCGGTGAGTTATAGAGTGGGGTGAATATTCTCGTGTGTGCTTGTTTGCTTTATCACTAAGTAATTTTTATTTGCTGTTCTAAGTTGTTCTGTATCTTCAGTTATGGATATGGAACACGAAATACCAAAAAAATTAGGTTTACTTGCTACTCATGGAGATGGGGAACCTCCTAAAACGCTCGATGCTCATTATGTAAAAGATATTATATACTACTTTGATAATCCTGAGAAAACCCCATTCAACTTTATAACGGGAGTAACGTTGGATCAACATAAATACTTAGGGATTATCGCTTGACTCAAAAGGAGAAACTATTATGGGATCAAATTTATATGTTGCATTGGTATGCTCAGCAACTATGCTTGGGATATGATTATACTTGTTGCTCTAGGATGAAGGCTCCACACCTTCCCTATTCATGTGAATTTAATGATGATGAAACCTTTGCTTCTTATTCTAATGGTATATATGATTATTATGATGTGGAACAAATAGAAGAATTCCTTGCTTTTATGGGTGCTTATGAAATTGAATCATTGTTTAAAGAGTTTGAAGATTTTGATGATTTAGTTTATAGACCTGAAAATTTAGCTATCCTTAAATATTGCTATGAGAATTATAAATACAATTATGATTGATGAATTTATTGATAAAGTCTCCGATGTCCGAGAAGAGATTAATATTTTGCAGGAGTCTATGGAAGAAGAAATTGATGAAACTGTGAGCTCATTGGATGAAAAAGATGATGAGGAGAGCGAAGAACAAAAGGAGGAAGAGCGGATTAGCTACTCGTGCCCACCTTCTAATGAGAGTAACTCTTCAACTCATACATTGTTTAATTTCCCTTCGTGCTTACCGAAGGATGATTGCTATGATGATTGTTATGATCCCATTGATTCTTTTGAAATATCCCTTTTTGATGATGCTTGCTATGCTTGTGGCCAATATGCCAATATGATCTATGCTTATGGAGATGAACTTGCTATAGTTCCTTATGTTAAACATGAAATTGTTGCTATTGCACCCACACATGATAGTCCCATTATCTTTTTTAATTCTCCAAACTACACTATATCGGAGAAGTTTGCACTTATTAAGGATTATATTGATGGGTGGCCTTTTACCGTTGCACATGATAATTTTGATAGATATAATATGCATGTGCTTGCTGCTCCTACCTGCAATTATTATGAGAGAGAAACTACATCTCTGCCTCTCTATGTTTCCAATATGATAAAATTGCAAGAAACTTCTTATACTATGCATTGGCCTTTACTATGTGTGCATGAATCGTTCTTTTATGACATGCCGATGCATAGGAAGAGAGTTAGACTTCGTTGTTGCATGATATATGTTTCTTTGTGCTCACTACTAAAACACAAATCATTGTTAATTAAAATTGGCCTTGATATACCTTGGGATCCGGGTGGATTCATTACTTGAGCACCTTATGCCTAGCTTAATGGCTTTAAAGAAAGCGCTGCCAGGGAGACAACACAGAAGTTTTAGAGAGTCATTTATTTCTTATGAGTGCTTTTATATAGTTTAAAAACAAAAAAAATAAAGAGGGGAACCCAAAACTTTTCAAAAAGGAAAGTGAAAGTGAGAGAGACAAGCATTGTTGAAGTGGGGGAGCTCCTTGAACTTTGTTCATGCTCATGGAAACTTTGTGAATCTTGATTACAGAAACTTTACAACAAAAATAATTATCCCCTTGTACAACTCCATTGTATTATAAAAATAATGTGCCAATATTTGCCTTTAGGATGTTTACATTGCTTGTTGGTTTGTGCGGTGCAGAACAGAAACTTTGGCTGTAGTGCGCGATTTTACATTTTTTTACTAGAACGTCAAACCGTTCTGAAACTTTTTGCACTGTCTTTGTATACAATTTTTTTATTTTTCCTAATTTTTCAGTATTTTTGAGTGCCAGAAGTATGGTGAATGTTCAGATTACTACAGACTGTCCTGTTTAAGACAGATTCTGTTTTTGATGCATAGTTTGCTTGTTTAGATGAAACTATCAATTTCTATCAGTGGATTAAGCCATGGAAAAGTTATATTACAGTATCTACAATGCAAAAACAAAATATTAATTGGTTTGCAATAGCACTTAGAGTAGTGATTTGCTTTATTATACTAACGGATCTTACCGAACTTTCTGTTAAGTTTTGTGTGATTGAAGTTTTCAAGTTTTCGGAGAGATCACGATGGATGAAGGAATAAGTGGCAAGAGCCTAAGATTGGGGATGCCCGAGGCACCCCAAGGAAATATTCAAGGACTCCCAGGCAACCAAGCTTGGGGATGCCCCGGAAGGCATCCCCTCTTTCTTCTAACAATCATCGGCAATTTTATTTGGAGCTATATTTTTATTCGTCACATGATATGCGTAAATCTTGGAGCGTCTTTTGCATTTAGTTTTCACTTTTATTTTATGAACCATGATGGTATGAGATAGTCCATGGTTGATTTATGTAATGCTCTTTGCACTTCACTTATATCTTTTGAGTATGGCTTTATAGAACGCTTCATGTGCTTCACTTATATCATTTGAAGTTTGGATTGCCTGTTTCTCTTCACATAGAAAACCTCCATTTGTAGAATGCTCTTTTGCTTCACTTATATTTGTTAGAGCGCGGGCATATCTTTTGTAGAAAGAATTAAACACTCTTGCTTCACTTATATCTATTTAGAGAGATGACAGGAACTGGTCATTCACATGGTTAGTCATAAAATCCTACATAAAACTTGTAGATCACTGAATATGATATGTTTGATTCCTTGCAATAGTTTTGCGATATAAAGATGGTGATATTAGAGTCATGCTAGTGGGTAGTTGTGGATTGTAGAAATACTTGTGTTGAAGTTTGTGATTCCCGTAGCATGCACGTATGGTGAACCGTTATGTAACGAAGTTGGAGCATGAGGTATTTATTGATTGTCTTCCTTATGAGTGGCGGTCGGGGACGAGCGATGGTCTTTTCCTACCAATCTACCCCCCTAGGAGCATGCGCGTAGTACTTTGTTTCGATGACTAATAGATTTTTGCAATAAGTATGTGAGTTCTTTATGACTAATGTTGAGTCCGTGGATTATACGCACTCTCACCCTTCCATCATTGCTAGCCTCTTCGGTATCGTGCATTGCCCTTTCTCACCTCGAGAGTTCGTGCAAACTTCATTGGTGCATCCAAACCCCGTGATATGATACGCTCTGTCACACATAAGCCTCCTTATATCTTCCTCAAAAAAGCCACCATACCTACCTATCATGGCATTTCCATAGCAATTCCGAGATATATTGCCATGCAACTTCCATCATCATCATATACATGACTTGAGCATTTATTGTCATATTGATTTGCATGATCTTAAGATAGCTAGCATGATGTTTTCATGGCTTGTCCGTTTTTTGATGTCATTGCTACGCTAGATCATTGCACATCACGGTACACCGCCGGAGGCACTCATATGGAGTCATATCTTTGTTCTAGTATCGAGTTGTAATATTGAGTTGTAAGTAAATAAAAGTGTGATGATCATTATTATTAGAGCATTGCCCCAAGAAAAAAAAGGAGAGGCCAAATAATCCTAAATAAAAAAAGGGAGCCAAAGAAGCCTTAATAAAAAAAGGGGGCCAAAGAAGCCCGCCAAAAAAAGGGGCAATGTACCACACTTGTGCTTCAAAGTAGCACCATGTTCTTCATATAGAGAGTCTCTTGAGTTATCACTTTCATATACTAGTGGGAATTTTCATTATAGAACTTGGCTTGTATATTCCAACGATGGGCTTCCTAAAATGCCCTAGGTCTTCATGAGCAAGCAAGTTTGATGCACACCCACTTAGTTTTCAGTTTGAGGTTTCATACACTTATAGCTCTAGTGCATCCGTTGCATGGCAATCCCTACTCCTCACGTTGACATCAATTGATGGGCATCTCCCTAGCCCGTTGATTAGCGGCGTCGATGTGATACTTTCTCCTTTTTGTCTTCTCCACACAACCTCCACCATCATATTCTATTCCACCTATAGTGCTATGTCCATGGCTCACGCTCATGTATTGCGTGAAAGTTGAAAAGGTTTGAGAACGTCAAAAGTATGAAACAATTGGTTGGCTTGTCATCGGGGTTGTGCATGATTTGAATGCTTTATGTGGTGAAGATGGGGCATAGCCAGACCATATGATTTTGTAGGGATAATTTTCTTTGGCCATGTTATTTTGAAAAGACATGATTGCTTTATTAGTATGCTTGAAGTATTATTGTCTTAATGTCAAATGCTAGACTATTGCTTTGAATCACTCATGTCTTAATATTCATGCCATGATTAGATTACATGATCAAGATTATGCTAGGTAGCATTCCACATCAAAAATTATCTTTTTTATCATTTACCTACTCGAGGACGAGCAGGAATTAAGCTTGGGATGCTGATACATCTCCGTCGTATCTATAATTTTTGATAGTTCCATGCCAATATTATACAACTTTCATATACTTTTGGCAACTTTTTATACTATTTTTGGGACTAACATATTGATCCAGTGCCCAGTGCCAGTTCCTGTTTGTTGCATGTTTTTTGTTCGTAGAAAATACATATCAAACGGAGTCCAAACGAGATAAAAACTGACGGAGATTTGTTTTGGAATATATGTGAATTTTGGGAAGTGAAATCAATGTGATACGATGCTCGAGGGTCCGACGAGGTAGGGGGCGCGCCCTGACCCTCGTGGCCACCCCGTAAGGTGGTTGGTGCCCTTATTTCGCCGCAAGAAATCTAATATCTGGATAAAAATTGTGTCCAAAATTGAGCCCAATCGGAGTTATGGATCTCCGGGAATATAAGAAACGGTGAAAGGGCGGAATCTGGAATGCAAAAACAGAGAGAGACAGAGAGACATATCCAATCTCGGAGGGGCTCTCGCCCCTCCGCCTCCATGGAGGCCATGGACCAAAGTGGGAACCCTTCTCCCATCTAGGGAGAAGGTCAAGGAAGAAGAAGAGGGCTCTCCCCCCTCTCTCCTGGTGGCGCCGGAACGCCGCTAGGGCCATCATCGTGCGACGGCGATCTACACCAACACCTCCGTCATCTTCACCAACATCTTCATCACCTTCCCCCATCTATCTACAACGGTGCACTCTCCCGCAGCCCGTTGTACCCTTTACTTGAACATGGTGCTTTATGCTTCATATTATTATCCAATGATGTGTTGCCATCCTATGATGTCTGAGTAGATTTTCGTTGTCCTATCGGTAATTGGTGAATTTCTATGATTGGTTTAATTTGCTTGTGGTTATGTTGCTGTCCTTTGGTGCCCATCATATGAGCGCACGCGTGGATCACACCATAGGGTTAGCTATATGTTGATAGGACTATGTATTGGAGGGCAAGAGTGACATAAGCTTTAACCTAGCATAGAAATTGATGCATACATGATTGAAGGGGGACCAATATATCTTAAGGCTATGGTTGGGTTTTACCTTAATGAATGTTAGTAGTTGTGGATGCTTGCTAATAGTTCCAATCATAAGTGCATAGAATTCCAAGTCAGGGATGACATGCTAGCAGTGGCCTCTCCCACATAAAACTGGCTATCGGTCTAGTAAAGTAATCAATTGCTTAGGGACAATTTCGCAACTCCTACCACCACTTTTCCACACTCGCTATACTAAATGTATTGCTTCTTTACCTAAACATCCCCTATTTTTTATTTACGCACTCTTTATTATCTTGCAAACCTATCCAAAAACACCTACAAAGTACTTCTAGTTTCATACTTGTTTTAGGTAAAGCGAACGTTAAGCATGCGTAGAGTTGTATCAGTGGTTGATAGAACTTGAGGGAATATTTGTTCTACCTTTAGCTCCTCGTTGGGTTCGACAATCTTACTTATCGAAAGAGGCTACAATTGATCCCCTATACTTGTGGGTTATCAACCTACTTCTTCCTCCTATATATACTCATATACCCCGAAAACATCCGAGAGCACCACGAAACCCTATTTCCACCGCCGCAACCTTCTGTACCCGTGAGATCCCATCTTGGTGCCTTTTCCGGTGCTCCACCGGAGGGGGAATGGACCATGGAGGGCTTCTACATCAACACCATAGCCTCTCCGATGATGTGTGAGTAGTTTACCACAGACCTTCTGGTCCATAGTTATTATCTAGATGGCTTCTTCTCTCTCTTTGGATCTCAATACAAAGTTCTCCTCGATTCTCTTGGAGATCTATTCGATGTAATTCTTTTTGTGGTGTGTTTGTCGAGATCTGATGAATTGTGGGTTTATGATCAAGATTATCTATGAACAATATTTGTTTCTTCTCTGAAATATTTTATGCATGATTTAATATCTTTGCAAGTCTCTCTGAATTATCAGTTTGGTTTGGCCTACTAGGTTGATTTTTCTTGCAATGGGAGAAGTTCTTAGCTTTGGGTTCAATCTTGCGTTGTCCTTTCCTAGTGACAGCAGGGGCAGCAAGGCACGAACTATATTGTTGCCATCGAGGATAAAAAGATGGTGTTTATATCATATTGCTTGAGTTTAGCCCTCTACATCATTTCACCTCGCCTAATGCGTTACTTTGTTCTTATGAACTTAATACTCTAGATGCATGCTGGACAACGGTCGATGTGTGGAGTAATTGTAGTAGATGCAGAATCGTTTCGGTCTACTTGTCACGGACGTGATGCCTATATACATGATCATGCCTAGATATTCTCATAATTATTTGCTTTTCTATCAATTGCTCGACAGTAATTTTTTCACCCACCATAGAATTTACAATCTTGAGAGAAGCCACTAGTGAAACCTATGCCCCCCGGGTCTATCTTCCATCATATTATTTTCATATCTACTTGCTATTTTTGCCGCCTTTTATGTCGCAATCTTTGTTTTCCAATCTATACCATAAAAATACCAAAAATATTTATCTTATTATCTCTATCAGATCTCCTCTCGTAAGTGACCGTGAAGGGATTGACAAGCCCTTTATCGCGTTGGTTGTGAGGTTCTTGTTTGTTTGTGCAGGTACTAGGCGACTTGCATGTTACCTCCTACTGGATTGATACCTTGGTTCTCAAAAACAGAGGGAAATACTTAAGCTACTTTGCTGCATCACCCTTTCCTCTTCAAGCGAAAACCAATGCATACTCAAGACCCTTCATGGGTGGAGCCCTCCATGGACTCGCGCAACCGTTACCCTTTGTGGGTTGAAGTCTCCATCAACGTGGATGTACGATAGCACCACCTATCGGAACCACGCCAAAAATCTCCATGTCTACATTGTGTTTGCTCCCTCCAAACTCCTCCCTTTACCTTCATGTGAAATGTTCTACATTTCGTGTTATACTCTTAGACTTGCATGTGTAGGTTGATTGCTTGACTAGTGCTAAGTTGCTAAAATCTGCCAAGACTTAATATTAGGAAAAGGCTAGATTTTTATTTGGTCAAGTAGTCTAATCACCCCCCTCTAGACATACTTTCGATCCTACAAGTGGTATTAGAGCTTTGGTCTCCATTTTTCTTGATTTCCATAGCTTTTGGTGATCATAGCCTTGGTTTCACAACCTAGGAGAGTATGGCGTCTAGCGAGGTAAATTACCACAGTAGAGGTCCTTACTTTGATGGTACTAATTTTGCTAGTTGGAAGCATAAGATGAAAATGCATATTCTTGGACATAACCTCGCCGTTTGGGCTATTGTGTGTATTGGCTTGCAAGGTGAATTCTTTGATGGGAGAGAACTGAACTGTGAAGCTAGCGCGAAAGAGTTGAAGATTTTGCAATACAATGCTCAAGCTTGTGATATTCTCTTCAAAGGATTATTCCCCGAAGAATTCAACAAAATCAGCCATCTTGAGAATGCAAACGAAATTTGGGATACTTTATTGATTTGCACGAAGGTACCGACTCCGTCAAGGAATCCAAATTGGATGTGCTTCAAAGTCCACTTGAAAAGTTCAAAATGAAGGATGGTGAAGGTGTGGCTGAAATGTACTCTAGGCTTTCTTTCATCACAAATGAGATTGCTGGCTTAGGAAGTGAAGAGATGATCGATAGATTCATCATCAAGAAGATCCTAAGAGCCTTGGATGGAAAATATGATACCGTGTGCACATTGATCCAAATGATGCCCAATTACAAAGATCTCAAGCCAACAGAAGTCATTGGAAGAATTATTGCTCATGAGATGTCACTTAAGGATAAGGAATAGCTTCACAACAAGTCAAGTGGTGCTTACAAAGCCTCATGTGATGCTCCCACATCATCAAGTGAGAAACAAGCCTTCAATGAAGAATTGAGCCTAATGGTGTAGAACTTCAACAAGTTCTACAAGAGTAGAAGCAAGGAAAGAAGTTCCAAGTCATGGTCCTACAATGACAAAAGATCTTCAAGTCGTGAACGTAATTGCTACAATTGTGGAAGACCCGAACACTACTCCAATGAGTGTATGGCTCCCTACAAAAGAAGATAAGATTCTCCCAAAAGAAGAAGTAGAAGAGAAGAATCACCGCCAAGAGATAGAAGGAGTAGAGATGAACGCTATGAATGAAGAACATCACGGAGAAGCAAGGATTCGGAAAGGAAGGACAAATCATCAAGGAGCTACACAAAACGAAGACATGAAGCTCATGTTGGTGAATGGGTATCCGGCTCCGACTCCGACAATCACTCCGAGAGAAGTTTTCACTCCGACTCCGAATATAGTCAAGATGAAGTTGTTGCTGGTATAGCACTTGTGTCAACCAACTCCTACGACATATTTGAGTCACCAAATGAAGGAATTGGAAGATGCTTCATGGCTAAAGGCCCAAAGGTACCACACCCTAAGTATGTTGATTTCAACAGTGATGAAGATGATTTCCTAGGTGATGATGATTTACTTGTTGACAACTCTAGTGATGAAAACTATGATGAACTTGCTATTAATCATGCTAATCAAGATAAAATGAATGACGGTGATAAGAAGGAGATTGAGCGTCTAACTAAAGAACTAAACACTCTTATGTTAGCTCATGAAACTACCTTGGAAGACCATCGAGAGCTTTTAAAGACTCATGAGAAGTTACGCTTTGAAAAGCTCAATCTTGAGCAAGAGCATGGGTTCTTAAAAGCAATCAATGATGATGTTCGCAAGAAAATTTCTTCTTACATTGCCAAGCGTTTACTCTTGTCTACTTACATGCCACAAGTTAAATCTAGCAACAAGAGTAAGAAAGATTCTTCTTCTAGTAGTAACAATAATCATGCTAAATCCAATGTTGTTGCTTCTAGTAGTTCTCTTCATTCCACTAATGATTCTCTTAGCCAAGTTACACTTGAGCAATAAAATAGCTTATTCAAGGGAATTATAGAGAAAGGTGTTTACAAGAGCCTTGCCTGAAGTAAGCAATTTGAGGAAATTGTACGCAAGCAAGGAAGGCACCGGAAGAATCAAGGAATTGGTTTTGAACGAAGGTTCAATGCCAATGGAGTTGAGTGGGAAGAAGATCAATGCCCCAAGACAAAGTTTGCTCTTCAACAAGAGAAGTATGATCCTACTTCTTTCCCAGGAACACAAGCTCAAGATGATCTTCCACCACAAGACTACATGCAAAAAGGCAAGGACAAGCATCTAGAGGAGATTGACGCATTTGAAGAAGCTCCCAAGGCCTTGGTCAAGTGGGTTCCCAAGACTACATCAAGTTCCACTTCATCAAGTACGACTACAACTCCAAGGATCCCATCAAGATGGTGTGGATCCCGAAGAAAAAGAACTAGAGAGTTCTTGAGGGTGACTCCGCCAACATACTTCACCCATATCTTTTGGCAAGGACATGTGAAAAAAACTTCCATATCTTGCACTAGTTCAAGGAGTCACAAACCCTCTTGTTGGTAATACAAGGGACAAGGTAACCTAATGCTTTCATGGACATCATCTTATGTGAACATCACTCTATGTCTATGGATATCCTTGTTTGTTCCTTGTGGGACTAACCCGTGTAGGTATTGAAAGTGCAAATCACTCCAATGGATTGCTCCAAATTATTTACATCAACATTGAGCATCTACATCTTCAACACCTACATGAAGTCATCATCGACAAAACCCAAGGTTAGTTCATCCCTCTTAGGGGGGATATCACATCTAGGGGGAGATTTACTCTAATTAATTGAGCTAAAGCAACTCTAATGGTGTGAACACAACAATGCTTTATGTAAAAGTGGCAACCCCACTTGTGCTTAAACGATGAGTATGACCTACGATCAAATGTTCTCATTTGACTCCTCAGTCAATATACTCATATATTGATGACCTAGTCATCGCCAATTGCTTGATAGATGCTAGAGTGTTTGTGCATGCTTTTCCACATATTTCATATGCCATTTTATTCGTGAGCATGTTGGTTGCATATTTTACTCATTCGAGGACATCCACTTGTTGTTTTGATTGTTTGGCATTTTTCTCTCTTGCCAAGTGGATGGACAAGAATGCCTAAGAACCCCCTCTACCTATCTATGCTTTTCTCATCTCAAACTCTCTTCATGCTACATCACAAAGTTTGATCAAGTCAGATTCGAACCACTCTGTGTGAGGAGCACTCAGAGTCGCCGATTCGTCATAGACTTAAACTTCCAAAACCTCTTTGTGCATTTCGGTATGACCGAGTCATCCACTTCGGTCACACTCACTAAGGTGATCTAGGTTTCCATCTCGGTGCAACCGATTTGAACCTTTCGGTCACACCGAGTTGCAGTAACCGCTTGTGATTCTGCATCTCGGTGCCACCGAGTTATTCCACTCGGTCACACGGACAGGGTCGGGATATATATACCCACGGGGGAGATTTTGGAAATTTCTTGAAACTCCTCAGCCCGCGCGTGTGTCCTGCTCTACCTCCTCAGGTCTCTGGATCGTCTCCTTGCCGCCAGCAACCTCCAGCCACTGGTTTCCATCGCCATCAACGGAAATCTTCTCCGCCGTTGTCGCCGTAGCGAACCTCCGCCGAACTAGGGTATGGGGTCCACTCTATGTGCTAATTGCTTAACTCTGATTCATAGCACATTGCTTTGCCATGATCATGACCACGTATGCAAACAATCCATCCACTGAAAACTTCCTTTAGGTTAGTTTGGATTTGAAAATTTAGGGTTAGGTCTCCGTCGAACTCATCTCGGACCGACCAAGTTGTAGAAATCGGTCTCACCGATTTGGCTTAGGCCATAGCACATGCATTTTCGGTATGACCGAAATTTGCAAATCGGTGTGACCGAGTTCGATTCTCTGTGAAACCCTAGCTATCTCGGTGCCACCGAACTGTTACTCAGTCTAACCGAGTTCACTAGTTTACGTTCCGAAAGCTGCTTCGGTATCACTGAGTTTATCAAATCGGTAGCTCCGAAATGCTTTCTATGGAGAACTAAAACTAAGTTTTTAAGTCATTTGTTTTGCAAAAACTATGCACTTTGTGATGCTCATCCACTCTACCTCATCTACATCTATTCACAGGGTTTGATATCAGTGATTGCCAAGATGTCTGACCAGAGTGACAGTCAGAACAGATCGGAAGAACATGTGCAATTGAGTGAGGGTTCAGATCCCTCAAGCAGCTATGATGAGGGCAGTAGAAGCACACCTAGTAACTTGCCCAAGGCAGCCACTAAAGCAAGGAAGAAGAGAACCTCAGACTCTGAGGATGAAGACTATGTGGTTGTTGAGGATGAGGCCACCTCAAAGAAGAAAGTCTGGAAGAAGGAATATGGGTCAGCTGCTACAACAAAGCCAGGGATGCACAAGAAGGCACCTGCCAAGAGAGTGCCAACATCCAAGCCTAGGAAAGCAGCCTTGGAAGAAACAATGGAATTCACTCTTGAACCTAAAGAGGCTGGAGAAGGCAAGAAGAGAAAAGAGAGGGTCAAGAAGACCACTGCCACAATCCTAGGGAGATCATCCATGTTTAAGGATCCCGTAGAAGAAGAGGAAGAGGATGCTCCAACACCCAAAGCTCAGAAGCTCATGGGAGATGCAATTAAGTCAGGGCTGCAACATCAAAGCCCAAGTTTTCTCCCAAAGCTTAAGCTCAGAAGTCAAAGCCCAAGAGAAACACTAGAAGTATTCCTGCAGAAGAGAAGAACAAGGCCCTAGTGCCTCAAGCTGAAGAAGAGGATGATGAGTCTCTTGTTTTGAGGAAACTGAAACCCAAGATCCCAGACCAAAACGATGCTCATCTAGTCGCTGATGACATGTACATCAGGAAAGATGCTAGACTGAGATTGTGGAGACAGTCTGATCCCTATGCTGTGAGGAGAAGGACTGCAGTTGATTACAGATTTCATACCAAAGAACAACAAGACTTCTATGAGACAAATTTGCTTGACAAGAAGCCCATTGTTTGTGACATGAGATGGGTTGATGGGGAATACATCAAGGAGAATGAAGATCACTTCCTAGGAGTATATGACAGTTTCAAAGCATGTGGAGTAGATGAGTTTGTTGGACAAAGGCTCTCAAAATGGAATGATGAGATGATCATTCAGTTTTACTCCATTGCTCACTTTTACCCAGACAGAAAGATAGTTTGGATGTCTGAAGGTACTAGGTACAATCCACTGTTTAAGAATGGGCCAAGCTGATTAATGCCCCAGAGGAACATGAGGATGACTTGGATGTGTATGCCAAGAAGAAGAAAAACCAAAACTCCATGGCAAACATGTACAAAGAGATCCCTGATAAAGCTTTGGAGACTCACAAGCTTGGATCTGTACAACACCATCCTAAGGCACACATTGCTACCCAAATCAGGAGATCACAAAATGATTAGAGGACATTCCATCAACTTGCTGCAAATCTTTGATGTCCCTCAAAAGTTTAAAGTCATGAGCTTGATTGTAGAGACAATCAAGAGGACAGCTGCTGACCAAAATAGAAGATGTGGTGTAACACCCTCGATGCGGCTATATCTCCTACGTGTCAAAGCACGACTTAGAGGCATAACCGCATTGAAAGCAATGTCGCAAGTAAGGCAATCTTCACAACATCCCATGTAATATAGATAATAAAAGGGGAAGGTACATAGTTGGCTTACACTCGCCACGTCAAACAAAGTACAAAAATAGCATTACATCATCCAATCACTCATGGCCCGACTACGGCGCCAAAATAAAAGATCAACCCAACATGCGACATGGTCCCGATCGCCCCAACTGGGCACCACTACTGATCATCAGGGAAAGACACATAGTAACGGCGTGAGTCCTCGTCGAACTCCCACTTGAACTCAAGCGCGTCATCTGGAACGGAGTCATCAGGCCCTGCATTTGGTTTGGAAGTAATCTTTGAGCCAGAGGGACTCACCAATCTCGCACCCTCGCGATCAAGACTATTTAAGCTTATAGGTAAGGCAAGGAAATATGTGGAGCTGCAGCAAGCGACTAGCATATATGGTGGCTAACCTGTTCGCAAAAGAGAGCGAGAAGAGAAGGCAAAGCGCGAACGAAGAACTAGAGAACATCCTACAACAAGCATTACTCCAACACCGTGTTCACTTCCCGGACTCCGCCGAGAAGAGACCATCACGGGAACACACGCAGTTGATTCATTTTAATTAAGTTAAGGTTCAACTTGTCTACAACCGGACATTAACAAATTCCCATCTGCCCATAACCGTGGGCACGGCTTTTGAAAGTTCAAATCCCTGCAGGGGAGTCCCAACTTAGCCCATGACAAGCTCTCACGGTCAATGAAGGATATACCTTCTCCCGAGACACTCCGATCAGACTCGGCATCCTGGTTCTACAAGACACTTCGACAAGTTAAAACAAATCCAGCAACACCGCCCGAATGTGCCGACAAATCCCGATAGGAGCTGCACATATCTCATTCTCAGGGCACACTCGGATTATCCAAGGTATGGGTAGGCCAGCCCAGAGTTGCCCCTGGTGGCCACCCGCAGCTGACAGGTGGACCAACACTCAGAGGAGCACTGGCCCAGGGGGGTTTAAAATAAGATGACCCTCGGGCTCCGGAAACCCAAGGGAAAAAGAGGCTAGGTGGCAAATGGTAAAATCAAAGTTGGGAATTGCTGGAAGAGTTTTATTCAAGGCGAACTGTTAAGGGGTTCCCATTATTACCCAACCGCGTAAGGAACGCAAAATCTGGGAACATAACACCGATATGACGGAAACTAGGGCGGTAAGAGTGGAACAAAACACTAGGAAAAAGGCCGAGCCTTCCACCCTTTACCAAGTATATAGGTGCATTAAGATAACAAGGCAATATAATGATATTCCAACAGGAAAATAATGTTCCAACAAGGAACGGTCTCCAATCTTTACCTGCAACTAGCAACGCTATAAGAGGGGCTGAGCAAAGCGGTAACATAGCCAATCAATGGTTTGCTAGGACATGGTGGGTTAGAGGTTTGACATGGCAATTCGGGAGGCATGATAAGCAAGTGGTAGGCATCGTAGCATAGGCATAGCAAAAGAGCGAGCATCTAGCAAAGCAAAGATAGAAGTGATTTCGAGGGTATGATCATCTTGCCTGCAAAGTTGTCAGAGTTGACTGGATCCTCGAAAGAAAACTCAACGGGCTCCTCGTTAGCGAGCTCGTCTCCCGGCTCTACCCAAACAAGACAAACAAGCAAAAGGAACGCAATAAACCACATGCAAAGCTCAAACAACATGGTGCAAACATGGTATGCTATGCGGGATGCGATATGTGATGCATATGCAAGATTTGGCAAGGGATGAATGAACCTGGCCTCAACTTGGAAAACCAAGTGTGCCAATTGAAAGGTGAGGTGATTTCGGTTGAAATCGATATAAAGAACACCGGAATCGGAAGCACGGTTTGGAAATGGCAAGCAATTCAAATATGACAATGGTCTGTGATAAACAGCAAGTAGCCATCTAAATGCAACAAGATGAACATGCTACAGCACCCAAACATGGCAAAAAAATACATGCAGGGATCCATTCATGATTCTTAACAAAATATGAACACTGAGCTACGACCAATTCATCCATTAAAAGGTTCAAACAAGCATGGCAAAAGTGCAATTGGTAAAGAGGTTTCAGACTTAGTGAAATTAACACTTGTCTGGAATTTCAGATCAGGTAGCACACTTTGGAGCATGAAAACTATATGCTACAGGAACTTAACATGGAAAAGTAAAGCATGGAATGGAGCTACTCAAAGATCTTAACAAAAGTCCCTTAGTGACCTTGAGCCAAAAGGGATCAGAAAAATACAATTGCAAGCATGTGAACATGGAAAAAACATAAACAGATCATACTTAGTGAAAAACTGGAACATGCAAATCAGATATCAAAAAGGCATGTTTACGAGCTCGATGCACTCACTACAGAGCATGTCATGACAATCTAAGCATACAACCATCAAGAATACACATTATGCAAGCTATACATGGCAAGAACAACAACATAGCATGCACGGATCAACTACAACATCCTCGGCAAAATCGCTACCAAGTAGACAATCTACCCAGATTCACGAAATAGCAAAAGTAGAGCTCGATTGACTCGAGCTAGGGTGCTCCATAATTGCAAAAGACATGGATGGATAGATCACTACAATATTAACAAATCATCCTTACTGATCATCCCCAAAAGAGGCACGGATCACTAGGAAACAACATTAACATATGGCATATTGATAAAAACAGTCCAAGGACTTTGTGGAATTGCTAAGTCCCTGAAATCAGCATTAACGAATGCACCACTTTGCAAGCTTGTGCTAGTCACCACACATATCGCAAAAATACATGGATGGCACCTCTGGAAAGATGACAAAGCATATAACAAAACATATGTAGAGCTCAGGGGCATATCATGCACACAATAAACATGGCAAAAATGAAAAAAGCTATTTGGCGCAGCAGATCACACAAATAGCACTCTTCCAACAGCATTTTGGGCATCAAGATGAACTCAAATGAAAATGATGCAATGAGGTGAAATAATGTGCTCTCTGAGACGAACAATTTGATATGCTATATGCCCAAAACGGATCTACGGATGCGGAGATATAGCCGGTCAAAGTATGCAAAATAATACGAAGAGAGGGGAGGAGGTCAACCCAGATCTAGGGTTTGCACGTGCCCCGAGATCGGATCTGAGCTCGCCGGAGGGCTCACTGGCGTCGACGGCTCGTGGCGGCCGAAGTTCGCCGCGGGGAGGGGAAGTCGAGGTGGCCGACTGACGAGATGGCTGGAGCGGCGGGGAGCTCGCCGCGGCGCTCCCGGCGACGAGGAGGCACGGGGTGACCCGGTGGTGCGGCGACCGGGCGGCGGTGCCAAGCTCACCGGCGGCGGGCGCGCGGTGGCGGAACGGCGAGGCGGGCGGCGCGCGGCAGGAGGAGGGTGGAGGCGCGTGGGAGGCGGGGCGCGGCCCGGTTGACCGAGTGGAGAGGGCCCGCCCTGGGCCGGGACGGGCCGGTGGCGGCGGGGGTGGCCGGTGCCATGTGGCGGCCCGTCAGTGGCCGCGGGCGGCGGCGGACGAAGTGTCCGGCGCAGCGGACATGTCCGGTGGCGGCGGATCTGGATCTTTAGGGTTTCGGGGGGAAGAAGAACCGAAATTTCGGGAGGGGTGATATTTATAGGCATAGAGGGAGGTAGGAGTGTCCAAATGGGGTGCGGTTTTTGGCCACGTGATCGTGATCGAACACTCTAGATGATGGAGAGGGTTTTGGTGGGTTTTGGGCCAAATTGGAGGGGTGTTGGGCTGCAACACACACGAGGCCTTTTCGATCCCTCGGTTAACCGTTGGAGCATCAAACAAAGTCCAAATGGTATGAAACTTGACAGGCGGTCTACCGGTAGTAAACCAAGGCTGCTTGGCAAGTCTTGGTCCAATCCGAAAATGTTTAATCCCCACACACGAAAGAAAGGTAGAAATGACCACCGGAGGAGAACGGAGCGCCGGAATGCAAAACGGACAACGGGGAAAATGTCGGATGCATGAGATGAACACGTATGCAAATGCAATGCACATGATGACATGATATGGGATGCATGACAACGACAACAACAACACACGGAGAAAAAAACTCGAACCCGAGAAAATAAAATAACTTAACGCCGGAAACGGCAAGAGTTGGATTACATATTAGGTAAATCATATCCGGGGTGTTACATGTGGGTATGCTCCACATATTTAGGAGCTCATCAACTCCAAGATGGGCATAGGAACATACTTGTTGGACAAGGAGCATCTACCCATATATCCTGAATTTGAAGATAATGAAGTTGTCATGAATGAGAATGGACCGTCATCAGCTCAAGCACAAGAGAAGAGAGCTAAAGCTAAGGCTGAGAAAGATGCCAAGATGCCTAGTTTAGAGGAAGCATCTCAAGTTTTCCTGAAGAGCAAGCAAGATCAGCTTGCATACCTGATCCAATCTACACTGAGAATTGAGAAGGGTTTGGCCACCCTGACTCGGAATCAGGAGAGCCTGGAGAGGATTGTTGAATCAAAGTTTTATGATCTTGACCTCAAGGTAACTAAGATACAGACTGCAGTTGAGCAGCTCCAGGAGGAAGCAGAAGAGAGGAGAGGGAAGGCGACTACTAATGGTTTTCAGTGAGTACCAAGGTCAGAGGTCTTCTGTAGTGCCTGTACCTGATTCTAAAGCTACATCATCTGCACCAGCAGCTACAGCTTCAGTGCCACCTCCAGCAGCCACTCCACCAGCTCCAACTACATCGATAGATGCCTTCATCCTTTGGAGTTCTCTCTACCCCACCTCCCGAATACCGAGCCTGAGAGACGCATAGCACTATGCATTTTCAAACTTTTTGGTAACTTGTTGCCAAAGGGGGAGAAATATGTATAGATCATAGGCTTCGAGAGAGTGTGTTTTGCCTTTTATCTCTCTTGTTTTTGGTTGTACCTTTTTTATGCGCTTGGTTGATACACTATGTCTTTGTCTGTGTGAGATACTTGTTTGATCATGTGATTGATCATATGCTACCTTAATGCTTTCTTGGACGATATTATCTCTTATATTCCATATATGATCATTCACATTGCTTGGTGACGAGTGCATGTTTTTAATGTTTATCAATTTGAGCGCTCCACCAAGATGTATGTGACATGGAAGAGTGACCCATGATCCTAATCGATTGTGCATTTGCATTTAAAAGAAAATCTTAAATAGTGCACAAATTTAGGGGGAGATCTTGCTTATCACATACTTCTCAAAGCAATGATGTATTTCAATCTTATTATTATTTGTTGAAGCTTTGATCCATATGTTGTCATCCATTACCAAAAAGGGGGAGATTGAAAGTTCAACTATCCCTGGATGGTTTTGGTAATTCCTAACAACATATAGATCATTAAGCTAATACTATTTCAAGATAAATATTTCAGTAAAGCTCAATGATTGGCATGGCATGGATTAGAAATGTGGACCCCTCAAAATGCTAAGGACAAAAGATTGGCTCAAGCTCTAAAGCTCAAGTCTCTACATTTTACTTTTAGTGATCCAAGATCACATCGAGTCCATAGGAAAAGCCAATACTATTAAAAGGGGATGAGGTGTTGCTTAATGGGTTACTTGCTCAAAATGCTTAGTGATATGACCCAAAACCCTCAGCCACCTTCTCATATCCACATATGTCCCAAACCAAAAGTAAAACTTGGCCCTACCGAAACTTCCTATCCGGCGCCACCGAGTTCAGTTGACATAGCCACTGCCACAAAACCCTAGTCTTTTCGGTCTCACCAATAGGGATCTCGGTCTCACCGAGATGGGATTGTGAACTCTCTGTTTCCCTTCATAACATTTTGGTCCAACCGAAATGAGTGATCGGTCCCACTGAGTTCGCAATGCAAACTCTCTGTTTCCCATTCGTAACATTTCGGTCCAACCGAGATGAGCGAATCGGTCCCACCGAGTTTGCCTGACCAACTCTCTAGTTAGCTTATTACCAAAATCGGCCCCACCGAGTTTGTGTAATCGGTCTCACCGAGATTATGTTATGCCCTAACCCTAATGAAATTGGTCTCACTGAGTTTACATGTCGGTCCCACCGAAAATCCTAATGTTCACATTTTGAACCAAATCGGTCCAACCAAGTTTCATTATTCGGTCCCACCGAGTTTGGTGATTTGTGTGTAACAGTTAGATTTTGTGTGGAGGCTATATATACCCCTCCACCCACTCTTCATTCATGGAGAGAGCCATCAGAACATGCCTACACTTCCATCATACATTTTCTGAGAGAGAACCACCTACTCATGTGTTGAGGTCAAGATATTCCATTCCAACCATATGAATCTTGATCTCTAGCCTTCTCCAAGTTGCTTTCCACTCAAATCATCTTTCCACCAAATCCAAATCTATGAGAGAGAGTTGAGTGTTGGGGGGACTAACATTTGAAGCACAAGAGTAAGGAGTTCATCATCAACACACCATCTATCACCTTTTGGAGAGTGGTGTCTCCTAGATTGGTTAGGTGTCACTTGGGAGCCTCCGTCAAGATTGTGGAGTTGAACCAAGAAGTTTGTATGGGCAAGGAGATCGCCTACTTCGTGAAGATCTACCCTAGTGAGGCAAGTCCTTCATGGGCGATGTCCATGGTGCGATAGACATGGTTGCTTCTTCGTGGACCCTTCGTGGGTGGAGCCCTCCGTGGACTCGGACAACCATTACCCTTCGTGGGTTGAAGTCTCCATCAACATGGATGTACGATAGCACCACCTATCGGAACCACGCCAAAAATCTCCGTGTCTACATTCCGTTTGCTCCCTCCAAACTCCTCCCTTTACCTTCATGTGCAATGTTTTACATTCCGCTGCTATACTCTTAGACTTGCATGTGTAGGTTGATTGCTTGACTAGTGCTAAGTTGCTAAAATCTGCCAAGACTTAAAATTTGGAAAAGGCTAGATTTTTATTTGGTCAAGTAGTCTAATCACCCCCTCTAGACATACTTTCGATCCTACACCTAACTCGGTAGTCGATCAAAAGCCTGGATAGTAGTCGGCGTGGTAGCTCACAGAGGCTCTCGGTGCGGATGCCTCAGCCTGCCGTGCCGCCTCAACTGCCACATTGTGGGCTCGAGCCTCGCTCTCAAGAACAAAATATCTTCCCTTGTTGTGATAAGCAAAAAGAGCAGGCGCAGGCAAATATGTGTGAAAATATGTGTGCACAACGGATTCTATGTTAAACAACAATTTATAGGTGAAATTATGAATATCTCCTTTAAGGATCTTATGATTTTTCATAGCATCAAAATCTAAATACCGCGTGGGTAGGATAGTGTTGAAGTGCAAAGGTGAAATAGCCAACTCTCTTGCTAAACGCGTGGCATAAATTCCACCATAGAAATAGCCACTATTTGCATTGTGCTGCAATCTGCATGCAACAATTGCTCCAAGATTGTAACTCCTATCACCAGTGAGAGCAGTGCATAAAAGGCTCAAGTCTGGAGCACAAAGTGTACTACAATCTTGTTTGCCTACAATACATTTTCCATTGAATAAACGAAAGTATTGAATTGCAGGAAAATGAATGCTCTTTATTCTACCTTGCGCCACTCCCCTCGTGTCACCGTAGCAAAGACTAGTCAAGAATGATTGGTACTTAGCCCTTGGTGGTTCGTCAAGCGAACCCCAAAAATGGGAGTTTGCAGTGGTGAGCAAATCTCTCTAGTGATGTGGTGAATGGATGTTCATATAGCTTAAATGACACCCTAGACTCACGTGGATGGAATTTAAATCCTTTGACAAATGATTCAGTGAGAGTGTGATGTTGATTGCACTTATCTGAAATGTAGGGACCGAGACCGGCATTGTGAACATATTGCTCAAATTCCTCCTTAATGCCCACACGCACCATATAATCATCGCATGGCCATAGGCATGTTTTGGTGGCGGCATCTTGAATGGAACTTTCACTTGGTTCAACATAAGACCGACGAGCGGAGTTGTCACTAGAAGATGCCCCTGAGGATCTCCTCGTCGAAGAACTCCTTCCAAATAGGTTCATCATGTTCGCGTACAATTTTCTAGAAATTTTTGGGTGACAAAAGTTCATCAACAAAACTTCACACAATTGATAGTAACTACTCATAAGGATACATGGAGGCCACAACAAGCATTCAAACTACTTAGAAATCTAAGAATTCAACATGCAAGCTCATCTACAGCAGCACCAAGAGTATCTAATTATTCAAAATATAAACAACTGAAACAAAAACTAATTGGACAAATGGAGGAGTCACATACCAATCAACAATCCCCCGAAACAGTTTCAAAAATAGAGCTTCGAGCAAAGAGATCGAAATCCGCGGGTTTCAGAGCAAGAACACTAGAGAGAGAGCAATGGGGATTTTTTTGGAGGTACGCGATGATGTGGTGTGAAGATATAAGTGAGGGACCACAACCCACGAGGGCACGCCTGGGGGTTCTGGTGCGCCCAGGTGGGTTGTGCCCACCTGGTGCACCTCCCTCTGATATATTTGCACCAGAAATTCTTAAATATTCAGAAAAAAATTGTATTAAATTTTTAGAGAATTCTGAGAACTTTTTTGGAGGTCATTTTTTATTGCACGGGAAATTTAGAAAACAAACAAAACATGGCATTTTATTTTATTTAACTAATAAAACCAGAAAACAAAAGGTAGGGGCAGAAGGTAATGCTTACTAAATTCATCAACTTCATACCTCTAAAAAATGATCCATTAATAAGATTGATCAGGTCTTATTAATAACCACTTTCTATTAGCATGAAACCGAAGAACTTTTGTAAATCACTAAGTTACCTCAACAGGGATATGAATGTCCCCAACAATAAGCATTTCCTATTTCTTTTTTGCAGTAGGTAGAGGTAGTTGAAAACTTCCAATAGTGATTGTCAGAATTTTTTTAATAACATTAATACCATTCACATGGAACTGTTTCTTCATAAAGTGCACCGTATGCTCATTACCATTGATATGAAATGTGACCTTGCTTTTATTGCAATCAATAACACCCCCTGCAGTATTCAAGAAGGGTCTACCAAGGATAATCGACATGTTGTCGTCCTCGGGAATCTCAAGTATAACAAAGTCAGTGAAAATAGTAACATTAGCAACAACAACGGTCACATCCTCACAAATACCGATAGGTATGGCGGTAGATTTGTTAGCCATTTGCAAAGATTTTTCAGTAGGTGTGAGTTTATTCAAATCAAATCTTTTATATAAAGAGAAAGGCATAACAGTAACACAGCTCCCAAATCACATAAAGCAGTTTTCACATAATTTTTTTTGATAGATTAAGGTATAGTTGGTATCCCCGGATCTCTAAGTTTTTTCGGTACTCCATCCTTCAAAGTATAATTAGCAAGCATGGTGGAGATTTCAGCTTATGGTATTTTTCTCTTATTGGTGATGATGTCTTTCATATACTTTGCATAAGGAGGCATTTTAAGGATATCAGTCAAGCGAGTACGCAAAAAGACCGGCCTTAGCATTTCAGCAAAGCGTTCAAATTCTTCATCATCGTTCTTTTTAGTTGACTTAGGTGGAAATGGCATAGGTTTTTCAACCCATGGTTCTCTTTCTTTACCGTGTTTTCTAGCAACAAAGTCTCTTTTATCATACCTTTTATTTTTAGGCTGGGGGTTATCAAGATCAACTGGAGGTTCTATTTCAACATCATTGTTTGGTTCTACATCATTTGGTTGACTATCTTCAGGAACCTCATCATTATCTTTTTCATGATCAGAAGGCGAGTGTTCACTACCAGGTTGAGTTTCAGCGTCAGAAATAGGAACATCATTATCATTATCAGGAGGTTTTTCTACTTCAGGTTCACCAGAGGCATGGAAGGTCCTATCATTTTTCTTCTTCTTTTTCTTTTTAGTAGGACTATGTGCATTAGTGTTAGCTCTTTGAGAGTCTTGTTCAATTATTTTTGGGTGTCCCTTAGGATAAAGTGGTTCCCGAGTCATTTTACCTCCTCTAGTTGCAATTCTAACAACAAAGTCATGTATATTGTTATTCATTTCATCTAGAGATTGAGCAACTTGTTCTAAATGGGTTTGAACCATAGAAGCATGTTTTCCAACACCTCTAACATCATTTGAGATTCTAAATAACAAGTCACTCAAGCGAGCAATCATATCAGAATTATATTTCAATTGTTTCATAACATTTGCCTTGAAGTGATCTTGGCTTCTAATGTAGTTTTCAAACTCATGAAGGCATTGGTTAGGGTGCATATTGTGAGGATTGTCATTACCATTAAGCTTCATTAGAGAATTTACCTCTATCACCTTAGGTAGTGGTGGTGTATTAAGCCCATGTATTTCTTCAATAGGAGGTAGATTTTTAACATCCTCAACTTTAATACCTTTTTCCTTCATAGATTTTTTGCTTCTTGCATATCTTCAGGACTAAGATATAATATTCCCTCTTCTTTGGAGTGGGTTTAAGCGGTGATTCAGGAAGAGTCCAATCATCATAATTTTTCAGTATGTTATTCAATAATTCTTCAGCTTGCCCAACAGTTCTTTCTCTGAAAACACAACCAACACAACTATCTAAGAATTCCCTAGAAGCATCAGTTAGTACATTATAGAAGATACAAAGTATTTCATTTTTCTTAAGAGGATGATCGGGAAAAGCATTAAGTAATTGGCAAAGCCTCCCCAAGCTTGTGGGAGACTCTATTCTTTAATTTGCACAAGGTTAAATATTTTCTGCAAAGCAGCTTGTTTCTTATGAGCAGGGAAATATTTTTCAGTGAAGTAATAAATCATGTCCTAGGGACTACGCAAGCAACCAGGAGCAAGAGCATTGTACCAAGACTTAGCAGCACCCTTCAATGAGAACCAAAATAATTTGAGAATATAGTAATATCGAGTTTTCTCATCATGAGTAAAAAGGGTGGCTCTGTCATTCAACTTACTAAGATGTGCCACAATATTTTCAGTTTCATAACCATGGAAAGTATCAAATTCAACCAAAGTAATTAACTCTGGGTCGACAGAGAATTCATAATCCTTGTCATCAATAAAGATAGGTGAAGTAGAAAACTTGGGACCATATTGCATTCTAGCATTCAAGGATTTTTCTTTATACTTGCATAATAATTTCTCTAAATCATCTCTATCCTTACAAGCAAGAATGTCTCTAGTTGTCTCTTCATTCATAACATAGCCTTCCGGTATTTTAGGCAATTCATATCTAGGAGGGCTAGTTCTAATAGGTGTTTCAAGATTTTCAGTTTCAAGCTCATCATCAGATTCAATAACATCATGTTGTCTTACTCTAGCAACTTGTTCATCAAGAAAATCTCCAAGTGGCACATCATTATCATCAAGCAAGGTACTAGCACCATCATAAGTATCATTCATAGTAGAAGTAGCATCATCAATAACATGCGACATATCAGGATTAATAGCATGTGCTGGTGTTGCAGGTTTACTTATAACATAAGGTGAATCTAAAGCAGAGCTAGATGGCAGTTCTTTACCTCCCCTCATCTTAGAGTGATAAATCTTAGTCTTGGCATCCTTTAGATTCTTCATAGTGATAAATTGATAATAATCCCAAGTGACTCAACAAATATAGCTATGCTCCCCGGCAACGGCGCTAGAAAAAGGTCTTGATAACCCACAAGTATAAGGGATCGCAATAGTTTTTGAGGGTAGAGTATTCAATGCAAATTTATAGATTCGACACAAGGGGAGCCAAAGAATATTTGCAGGTATTAGCAGCTGAGTTGTCAATTCAACCACACCTGGAGATTAATTATCTGCAGCAATGTGATCAGTAGCAAAGTAGTATGATAGTTTTTATAGTAGTGACAACAATAATAGTAACGGTAACAGTGATAGTAGTAGTAACTTAGCAAGAACAATATAAGATAAATTCATAGGCATTGGATCGGTAATTTTTTGGATGATATTCATCATGTGATAGTCATAACCTAGGGCGATACAACACTAGCTCCAGTTCGTAAATATAATGTAGGCATGTATTCTGTAAATAGTCATACGTGCTTATAGAAAGAACTTGCATGACATCTTTTGTCCTACCCTCCCGTGGCAGCAAAGTCCAATTGGAAACTAAGAGATATTAAGGCCTCCTTTTAATAGAGAACTGGAACAAAGCATTAGCACACGGTGAATACATGAACTCCTCAAACTACGATCATCACTGGGAGTGGTCCCGACTATTGTCACTCCGGGGTTGCCGGGTCATAACAAGTAGTAGGTGACTATAACATGCAAGAACGGATCTAGAACATGGATATAATGGTGATAACATAAACGGTTCAGATCTGAAATCATGGCACCCGGGCCCAAAGTGACAAGCATTAAGCATGGCAATGTCATAGCAACATCAATCTTAGAACATAGTGGATACTTGGGATCAAGCCCTAACAAAACTAACTAGATTACATGATGAATCTCATCCAACTCCTCACCGACCAGTGAGCCTACAAAGGAATTACTCACTCCTGGTGGGGAGCATCATGGAATTGGCGATGGAGAAGGGTTGGTGATGACGAAGAACGAACATCCCCCTCTCTGGAGCCCCAAACGGGCTCCAGATCTGGCCTCCCGATGATGAACAGGACGTGGCAGTGGCTCCGTCTCGTGGATCGCGATAATTCTTTCATCTTGAATTTTTTTTCTAGAAATATAGGATTTTATAGCATCGGTTTCAGGGTCTGCGGGGCCACCAGGTGGGGACAATCCACCTGGGCACGCTTGGGGGCAGGCGCACCCTGGTGGGTTGTGCCCACCCTGGTGCCCCCTCAGGTGGATCTTGGCTCCAGAAATTCTCTTTTATTGTATAAAAAATCCTCGCAAAGTTTTGTTCCATTCCGAGAACTTTTATTTCTGCACAAAAACAACACCATGGTAGTTCTGTTGAAAACAAAGTTAGTCCGGGGTTAGTTTCGTTTAAATCATGCAAATTGGAGTCCGAAACAAGAGGATAAGCGTTAAGAAAAGTAGATACGTTGGAGACGTATCAACGGTGTTTTCTTATTTCTACGAAATTTTTATTGGAGTTGCCCCCAATGTGGATCTGTTCCGCCACTTCTACATCCCCCAGATAGAGTTTAAATCCCTTTCGGAAAACATATCACAGATTTCACCGGGGAAGAGAGAAGATTGGGATTACCTCAAAGGGCAACTGGACGGCAAGTGGGAGGAGTGGAGAGGGGACTGGTGTTGGATAAAGGACCCAGAACCCCTCTGTTCTGCCTGTCGTGGACCAAGTGTGTGGTGCACGGCAAGGATTGGAGCGAGCCGGGAGAAACCAACGAGAGACTTCGCACCATGCTGAACAGGGTTGCCCTCCTTAAGGCTGCCGGCCTCACCATTGCATTTGCGGGGGCAGATTTCCTCCTGCATCGCATTGCTCCGTTGCAGCAATGGGATCGCTTCGCTTGGGAGTACAAGAACACCGCAGACTGGATGAGGTTGTATCCTGGTGTTGCCAACAATCTAACACTCATGAGTCATGCCTGGTGTCAGGGTACACATACAAGGGTGTTTGTTTCCCTTGACTTGTGCATGGACAAAAAGCCTCCACCCCGATGGCCGGGGCTTGCCGGGGGAATAGCTACCTCAATACAGCTGAGTCCGTCAGTATGAGCTCAAGTCAAGCTAACACAAGGATGAGCGAGAGAAACCGCTCTTCATGAGATGAAGGAGCATATAAAGAAGACCGAACAAAATATACAAGTCAAAGATTCCAAGAGAAGTGTCCTTTGCTGGCCAGGCGAGGCTGGCAAAGTCGATACAGGAAGCCAGTGCGAAACCAAACCACGCCAGCCGCATCTTCGAGACAACCCGAGACCGAAGCGCGCACCCCTCCAAGAAGGCCCGGGAAGCCCTGCCCCAGGCGCGCACATGCCAGTTACCACCGCCACCGCATCATGACGCTAGTCACTTATCGATGTGGTGTCGAGCCCCCAGGCAGCTAAGTGGCGGTTTGCTGGAACACAGATCACACTCACTTGACACCCGTCTAAGAGCTTTTCAAGGTAATAAGCAGAAGCTAGTTAAGCGGCGATGTAAGCGTGTCAGGGATGCACTGCTGCACGCCACCTAAGGTAGCATTTATGGCATTTTGTCCTAAGTGCCAAAGTTAGGTATGATAGCACTGTTGGCTATCTAATAACAAGATAATGTCTGTTTTGCTACCGTGGTTACCCCTTTGGCTATAAAAGGAGGTCCAAGGCAACCTAGAGAAGGATTCAGACCCTCTCACACTTGTACTCGCGTAGTAGCTCCCTCGAGGCCATCTTGCCGGGCTTGAGCACTGCGTGTCGTCATGTCCCTCTATCCAATCCACCAAAGTACGAGTGGGGTTTTATGCTTATCAGTCGCCCGAACCTGGGTAAAAACCACCAGAGTCTCGTTGTCGTGTTGCTTCATGGCATCCGCTCTTTGTGCAATGTGATCTCCCCCTACCGAACCACAAAAGGGGCCTGGTCGCCCCATAGGTGCTCGTGTTCACCCACGACACCTGGTTGTGCGAGCATCTCTTCCACAAGGCCGACAAGGATTGTTCCATTGCACATCAACTCTACATTGGACCAGATGCTCATGTGGATGCCAGACTGCAATGCTAATGGAGTCAAGGCAGATTGGGAGCTGCCTAGCCTAGAGGATGAGAGGAACTGGGCCTCTAGCTTAGAGCAGAGAGCCACCAGGAAGGAGACAGATGTTGGAAATATGCCCTAGAGGCAATAATAAATTAGTTATTATTATATTTCCTTGTTCATGATAATCGTTTATTATCCATGCTAGAATTGTATTGATAGGAAACTCAGATACATGTGTGGATACATAGACAACACCATGTCCCTAGTAAGCCTCTAGTTGACTAGCTCGTTGATCAATAGATGGTTACGGTTTCCTGACCATGGACATTGGATGTCGTTGATAACGGGATCACATCATTAGGAGAATGATGTGATGGACAAGACCCAATCTGTCACGACTGGGTTTTCCGGGTATAAATTTCCAGAAAAAGACCGTCGTGCTCATCAGCCCCAGGATTACTGTTAGCTGATGAGGCTCCAACTTGATACAGAAATTCCAAGCAAAATACACAAATATGTAGTACAAGACCATTCTGGCCTGTGAGTACAACAAATGGTTTCTGGTGGTCGATGGCGGAAGCGGTTTGTGAGTCATCAGTGTCTATGGGACTCCATTTCCCACAGGAACAGCTGACCAGGTTAACTCCTATCTTTGCAAGGCTGCTATCACCGTTGCTTAGGTCTCGAGGCTGTCATCGCCACGCTCCTCTCCAAGCAGAAATCTGGCCAAGACAACAGCCAGGGACAAGCCAGTGAGTACTTTGAATGTACTCGCAAACATTAAGAACACTGGGATAATATAATTGATAATCATGCACTGAAAAATTTTATGATCACATCGTCAGTCATAAATAAAACATCTTTCATGCATGCAAGCAGGTTATTTTCATGCAACATGAATAGGCAGTAATAGAGTGGGAATAAAATGCCGCAGTCGGGCGTCTGAGCGACACCACATAAAGGGCTTTAAAAGAAATGCCACAGTCGGGCGTCTGAGCGACACCACATAAAGGGCTTTAAAAGAAATGCCACAGTCGGGCGTCTGAGCGACACCACATAAAGGGCTTCAAAAGAAGTGCCACAGTTGGGCGTCTGAGCGACACCACATAAAGGGCTTTAAAAGAAATGCCACAGTCGGGCGTCTGAGCGACACCACATAAACGGCTTATAAGATAAATAATCACAATGAATATCCAGGAGGTAGAACCATCCCAGGGATACTCGATAATATAAATAATGCAACGGGTTAGTCCATCACAAAATAATAATCATGGTCCTCACAAGTAACTAGTCGGTATCCAAGTTTGGTTTAACAATATCTCCTCCGAAGACCGACACTAAGACCAACACTTGACCCATCCCAGACTGTAATCCTTAACCATGGACACGGCTATTCGAATAGGTTTAATCTCTGCAGAGGGTGTACTCTTTACCCACGAGTAACGGATTCCTTTAGTCCATCGGGACTAATTCCGTCTACGGCCTTTTAGTTGAAAACACGCCTAACTTGCACACACCAGCTTAACTCATCGGTGTCTGGAATCACCCACGACACTTGTTAAGCAAAACTCTAAGTGGGGAGGCTACAACCTCGCGTAGCATGGGATCAAATTTATATCGCGCGCTCTAAGGGGTGGCCTCCCCTCTCGGTCCCAACCGGAAACACCCATGCCCCCGGACCAGGTGGCCTGCCTACCGGCTACAACCGGTATCTTCCACCATGGCCTCTCTGTATGGTGTGTGCTTGAAAGGGGTTGACGACTTACTGAACCGCACCCTACCTGCGGCAGGGACAAGTGGTAGTACGAGGCAAGTATGGGGGTTACTGGAACAAGACTCGATCTACGGTCGACTCAGGAGGTTTATAAATTCCCTGCATGACATGTATAACAAATATATTTCAACCAACAAAATCACCACTCAATATACCTTACCATGCCATACCGGACATAACCGTCCCGACGAAGACCGGCGATAAGCTCACGCCTACCCAAGGCAGAGGCTTTCCCGGATTTCTTTCCGGCATGCATGCAAGGCACATGAGGATGATTACCATCACAAGTATATTCATTTCCAACAGCAAGGAAATCACTAATATGCATTCATGCAAATGATCATATCACATGAAATAACAAGTTCTCCGATATAAGGTGGTGTTATAAATGTGTCAACTAACACACCAAAAAAATTATTCCGGGGTTCAGAATGCTTGCCTTCAATGGTGTGGAAAGGTCAGGGTGTACTCCAAGACTTTTGAAAGCTTTCTTCTCTTCCAAAATCCTATTTTCAAAAAATATGCAAATAACACATATTTCAAAAACAGTACAAAAAAGTTGTTTGGAAAATTTTCAAATAAATCTTAAAATAAACTAGACAATATTTGAGAGATGTAGGAAAAAGAATTAATTCATTTGGAGTTATATTTAAAAAAGTTATAGGCAGTCAAAGTTGTGGTCAAAATCTGTTATTTAAAATAAAACAGAAAAGAAAACGTTTCAGAGGGAAATACGCTTTCGGAGTGGGGGAAACGTACTAGGGTGGATTACGCCTTCACTTAACCCACGTGGATAGGTACAGGGTCACTGACAGTGGGTCCAGGGGGCCCACTGGTCAGGTTTGACCAGTCGCCTTTCCCTCTCCTTCCTCTGCCCGAGAGGGGGCGGGACTCCGGCGATGCTCGCCGGTGAACGGCGGCACCGTTCGGGAAACGGAGGTCACCTGTGGGCTCAGGGGATCGAGGCGGCCACTCCGGTAGTCGTTATGGTCTCAGGGGTGGACGGAGCTGCCGGCGGCGAGCTTCGCGGCGGACGGAGGCCGTCGGGCAAGGTGATTTTTCTCCCGCGGTGAGCCCTGATCAAAATCGAGCAGGGGAACTGGTTCACGGGAGTAAGAGGAAGCTCTTGGTGAAGAGAACGGAGAGGGGGAGGCCCTGGTGGCGTTGGAAGGGCCGGGGCAATGGCGGCGGCTGCGGTTGCCGGAGATGAGGAAGGAGGCCTCCCCGGGTCGAATGCGAGCTAGGGGAGCGCCATTGGGGTGGACTGAGGTTGCCTGTGTGCTCGGGGGAGTTCGGGGACCTCCATTTATAGCACGACGAGGTCGGTTCCGTGGCGGTGGATGAGGATGCCGGCGAACCGCCTCTCTGTAGCTTGCAGGGCAACGTGGCGTGGCTGGGGATGACGGCAGGAGCTAGCGGACAAGTGGGCACTACTCCAGGGGCGAGCTGGCGAGCGGGAGTGGCTCGGGCGGCGCCGACCAGTGCAGAGGCTGTCGGGCGGCTGCGACGGCTAGCTCTTGGCCTGCTGGGGCGTGGCGAGGGGCGGCTTGGCGTGAAGCGGTGAGGAGGGACGTGCGTGGCGTGGTGCTGTAGAGCGGGCCAAAAACCAGGGGGACCAGCGTGTCGGATCGGCGCACGTGCATGCCAAACGCACGCTCTGCTCGCGCTCTGGGCGTGCACAGGACGTGCTCGTCGTAATGCCAGGGCCTGCTACAGGGCTTGGGTGAGGCTGGCACTTAACAGACCCAGGTTAGGAGTAACTGGGAGCCTAGTGGACAAGTTGGTTTGATCAAAGGTGAAAGCTCACAGTGCAATGTCAAAATTCATGTCAAAACAGATCATGCCCGTAAGGTGTTTGACAAAATGCCAAGGGCACTTAGGCATTTCTTGGAGTGGCCAAATTCTCCAGATCAGGGTCTCCTTAGATGCAAGAGAGAGTGGTGAGGTCCTTTGGACAAAAGGAGAAACTTGCTAGTGCAAGTTTTACAAAACTTTAATTCTGGACAGGAGATAAATGGCATTATTTCATGAACCAAAAATATGCCAATGGGTGCATGCTCCTGGACTTAGGGGTTTGGTAGGGCTGTCTACAAGTAGGAGAAGGCACAAGGTTACTGGAGCAAAAATAAATAGGGTTGTAGTAGAAATCACAAGGCTGGACCAGAATGGAAAAGAGGTTGATTCACTCAAAATTTTCAAAGAACATCACTATGTTTTTGCATAATGTTGAATCATATGCTACTACCAACATCCCATAATTTTGGTGGAGGCCAGAAAGAAATATTTAAATGGGTTGTAGTGCAAATTTGCACTCTGGACCAGAGAAGAAAAATTGATGCAGAGCTCAACATATTACATGAATAAAAGATATTTTTGTATAAAAGTGATTTAAAAACATCACATGACATCTCCAAATTTTGGTTGGAATTTTAGGTGAATTTATCAAATGGTTGTAGTTCAAATATGGCCATATAACCTTGAAAAACCATTTTTCAAGAAAATAAAGATCAAGCAAATTAATTAGGTAATTAGTTATACTGATAAAAGAAAAGTTTTTCTTGAGAGGTTAAACAAGTCCAATAACATATTTGAAAGGTTTTCACTTTGGGAAAAACTCCATAATAACAAGGGAGAAATGGTTCAAAAAATCAAAAGGGAGCCCAGAAAATAAAAGTTTTAATTCCTGGCAAAAAATTTAATTTAATAAAACAAGGCCAAAATTTTGGGGTGTCACAACACTACCCCCCTTAAGAAAAATCTCGTCCTCGAGATTTGTTAAAAGCTGTTTTAAGAAAACTATAAGCAATAAAAATGTGGCTACAGTGAGAGGGCAATAAGTGGTGGAAAACCACAGTGTGAAAACTGGTGCTGCGTGGAAAAAATCTATGGTTCGGGACAAAACGTGAGATTTCTATGCTGGATATAAATTTAGAATAACTTCTAAATTTAAATATACGCTGGTCGTACCCGAGAGCACAGTGCTCTCTCTGGCCGACAGGTGGACCCGGGGCCCACTGTCAGCCTCTTCTTCTCCCTCTGGTTCTCTCTTCTTCCTCTCTCCCGCACGCTTTCCCGCGCTTTCTCCACCGGCGACGCCTAGCGCGTAGGGCATCTAGGCCGTACCGCGGTAGTGCGCGGCGTGCTAGCTGCCGGTGCAGCGTGCACTCACCTCACGGGCCAGCGCGCTGTCGGCACTGCTCGCGGATTCGTCTCCAAACACCGGCGATCGGCGATGAGCGGCGTTGGTGGACTTCGCCCACCGTACACCGAGCTCGAGCTATAAAACGGCCGGGGTGCCCCTCTCTTCTTCCTCACACCTGGCCTCACTTCTCCTCCTCCTTCTTCCTCCATTACTGCTTACAAAAGCTCGGGTTAGGCTCTAATGGCGGAGGCGATGCCGGACTGGTTTGCGATCCTGATATGCGGAGGGCTGGCGACACTGCTGGGGCTCTCCGTGCTCCTGTGCGCGATGATCCTCGACGATCGTCGCGACGCTGCTGGTCGGGTGTTGGCTCTCCGCGGTGGTGGTGATCACGAGGAGTAGATGGGGTGTGCCGGGTGCTAACTGTTGTTAGGGGGTGATTAGCTGGATGTAACACCGTTGCAAAGTTTTGCAAACAGTGTATGTGTTCGAATGATTATGGTTGTGAGTCTGCTGCCGTGGTGCTGTGTGAAATTAATTAATCCACGCCGTGAGAAGGTGCAGATGTAGCAACTCAGGGAAAAGAAATCTCACTCCAGGATTTTGCGAGGGAAAAACAGTTAATTTAAAGGAGCATAAACCACAACAAAAACTACACACATTAGTAGAAGCCAAATAATTGACTCGTCGTACAAACTCAGGGTATCACGCATAAGTCACACACATAAATAAATGTTGCAATAATGAACACCGCAGCGACGTCTAAAATGGGAATGGTAACTGGACGGGGTCCCTAGAAAACGTCTCTGGTACTGGGATACACTCCTCTTCTATCGGGGGAAGTGGATTGACCAGTCGATGCACGTGTCTCTCCTGGTCGGGCCTTAGTGCTCTGCCGATGGCGATCTGAGGATTTAAATCTGCGAGGCTCTGGAGATAACCCATCACACGTTGGGTTAAACGCTCTTGAGCGATGACGTACTGGACAAGGTTGGCCAGGACTGGGTCTCTCTCAATTCGTCCACCGGGAAAAGATGTCACTCCTTCGGGTGCTGCACGGCTCGGGAAGTAATAATACCCTCGTTCGCTGGCATAGGGTACCGCGAATCGAAGGCGAGCAAGCGCTTCGTATGCAACAGCTTCTATGGCCATATGTGGGGTTGGCATAGATTTCCCCACGAAGGAGACCTCCGTTGGATCTTGGTTTGAGTTTACGGGAGGGATGTGTACTGCTGCCCAATATCTCGAGGTGGAAGGGGTAATTCTCGATTTGAACAACTCATACTGGGGTGGCTGGGTAGTGCCCATGGTACTGCAGGTAAAATCCCGCAATATCTTGACAAAACTACCCGGGGTTGCATCTGGGGTTCTCAGATAAATGCTAGGGCTCGGCATGGCTAGGAAATGGTTGTGAGGGTGGTGCACAAGGTGAGAGGTGCTTGGCAAGGTCACGCGGTGGCCTTTTTATAGCACCGGAGCTGGGTCATTTTTTACCGAGGTGAATGGTAAAATTTTCAGCTCTGTTCCAAGGGTCGGGGTCAAGCCACGGATTCACACATTTCACTATAGTGATGTGTTACTGTGGGGTCGACGGGGTGATTTTTTGGTAACTGTGTCCGGGATAGAAATCTTATACTGCATACTGGCACATCCAGGCAAGGCTACTATTAAAACAGAGGCACAACAACAGGCGGCATTTAATTACAAGGCCACACGATTACAAAGCGAGGGTACACTGGGACTCGATACGACTCGGGTGACTTAGTCTACCTCGTTTACATCCAAGCGGGCGTGCCTTGAGGTTCCTCCACGGGTCTCGTCGTCGGAATTAGCTGGAGTGGGTTGAGGGGCTGCAGGCTCGGGGTAGCGATGAGGACCATCTCGGGGATTGTTGGCCACAATCCCATTGGAGTGTGCTCCCAATATGCGACGAAGCACTTCTGGGGTTATCGCAGCACCTTGGCCGATGGCTGGGGCAGGCCTCAGGGACTCGATCGGGTGTCCAAACAGCACGACTGGGTTGTCGGTGTTGGGCTCGTTCTCTTCTCTCGCCGGGGCTCGACGAACCAGCTCTCCACGAGCTGCGATTAGATCAATAGTGATTTGATCGCACAGTTCCTCTAGTGCACTTACATAGCGCACTAGGTGCAACAATGCAGGATCCGTCTCGTGATCTCCGTTGGCAACTTGGGGTGGTCTACCATACCCTTCACGTCTGGGGTAGTAGTGGAACGAGCGACAGTTAACTCTGGGCGACAAGTGCCGGAGATGAACTATAGCCTCTCGAGCAGCTAGTTGGATGGCTTGTGGCTCAAAGGAAGTTGTTCTTCCAGTGAACCTGTAGGGGCGCTCGGGCTCTAGACCCCTACCATAGATGTGTACAGTGGCCCAAAATTGACGGTTCTCACCGCTCATGGGTCCTTGGTACACAACATATTCTGGGGGCTCTTCTAACGCATAGGCACGACGGGTGAGGTTTGCGAGTATGGTCACAAAGCCTCCAAGGTTGGTTGCCGTGGTCTCATTGTGCACGACAGGGCCAGGCATTGTAGCTTGGTTTGGGGTAGAGGCTGTGCTGGGCTGTGTTGGGGCTAGCGTGCCCCTCTTTATAGGAAAAGGGGACGGAGTCTTCCTTCGCACGTTTGCGAGAAAGGACTATTTAGGATTTGATCACTGGCGCATGAGCGACAGGTTAGGTTGATAGGTTGGGCACCGACTGCCAAAAGGTGTTGGGTTACTGTGTGGCTATCTTGTACGAGAAGCTTGGCTGGGGTTTGGTTATGGTTTGGTGGGTTGGTTTGCCTAAGTTTATAGACCCGGCTAAGATAGGATTAGCCAATGGTCAGCCTGGCTCTGATACCAAGTCTATCACGACCGGGTTTTCCGGGTATAAATTTCCAGAAAAGACCGTCGTGCTCATCAGCCCCAGGATTACTGTTAGCTGATGAGGCTCCAACTTGATACAGAAATTCCAAGCAAAATACAAAAAAATATGTAGTACAAGACCATTCTGGCCTGTGAGTACAACAAATGGTTTCTGGTGGTCGATGGCGGAAGCGGTTTGTGAGTCATCAGTGTCTATGGGACTCCATTTCCCACAGGAACAGCTGACCAGGTTAACTCCTATCTTCGCGAGGCTGCTATCACCGTTGCTTAGGTCTCGAGGCTGTCATCGCCACGCTCCTCTCCAATCAAAAATCTGGCCAAGACAATAGCCAAGGACAAGCCAGTGAGTACTTTGAATGTACTCGCAAACATTAAGAACACTGGGATAATATAATTGATAATCATGCACTGAAAAATTTTATGATCACATCATCAGTCATAAATAAAACATCTTTCATGCATGCAAGCAGGTTATTTTCATGCAACATGAATAGGCAGTAATAGAGTGGGAATAAAATGCCACAGTCGGGCGTCTGAGCGACACCACATAAAGGGCTTTAAAAGAAATGCCACAGTCGGGCGTCTGAGCGACACCACATAAAGGGCTTTAAAAGAAATGCCACAGTCGGGCGTCTGAGCGACACCACATAAAGGGCTTTAAAAGAAATGCCACAGTCGGGCGTCTGAGCGACACCACATAAAGGGCTTTAAAAGAAATGCCACAGTTGGGCGTCTGAGCGACACCACATAAAGGGCTTCAAAAGAAATGACACAGTAGGGCGTCTGAGCGACACCACATAAAGGGCTTTAAAAGAAATGCCACAGTCGGGCGTCTGAGCGACACCACATAAAGGGCTTATAAGATAAATAATCACAATGAATATCCAGGAGGTAGAACCATCCCAGGGATACTCGATAATATAAAGAATGCAACGGGTTAGTCCATCAGAAAATAATAATCATGGTCCTCACAAGTAACTAGTCGGTATCCAAGTTTGGTTTAACAATATCTCCTCCGAAGACCGACACTAAGACCAACACTTGACCCATCCCAGATTGTAATCCTTAACCATGGACACGGCTATTCAAATAGTTTTAAATCTCTGCAGAGGGTGTACTCTTTACCCACAAGTAACGGATTCCTTTAGTCCATCGGGACTAATTCCGTCTACGGTCTTTTTGTTGAAAACACGCCTAACTTGCACACACCAGCTTAACTCATCGGTGTCTGGAATCACCCACGACACTTGTTAAGCAAAACTCTAAGTGGGGAGGCTACAACCTTGCGTAGCATGGGATCAAATTTATATCGCGCGCTCTAAGGGGTGGCCTCCCCTCTCGGTCCCAACCGGAAACACCCATGCCCCCGGACCAGGTGGCCTGCCTACCGGCTACAACCGGTATCTTCCACCATGGCCTCTCTGTACGGTGTGTGCTTGAAAGGGGTTGACGACTTACTGAACCGTACCCTACCTGCGGCAGGGACAAGTGGTAGTACGAGGCAAGTATGGGGGTTACTGGAACAAGACTCGGTCTACGGTCGACTCAGGAGGTTTATAAATTCCCTGCATGACATGTATAACAAATATATTTCAACCAACAAAATCACCACTCAATATACCTTACCATGCCATACCGGACATAACCGTCCCGACGAAGACCGGCGATAAGCTCACGCCTACCCAAGGCAGAGGCTTTCCCGGATTTCTTTCCGGCATGCATGCAAGGCACATGAGGATGATTACCATCACAAGTATATTCATTTCCAACAGCAAGGAAATCACTCATATGCATTCATGCAAATGATCATATCACATGAAATAACAAGTTCTCCGATATAAGGTGGTGTTATAAACATGTCAACTAACACACCAAAAATATTATTCCGGGGTTCAGAATGCTTGCCTTCAATGGTGTGGAAAGGCAGGGTGTACTCCAAGACTTTTGAAAGCTTTCTTCTCTTCCAAAATCCTATTTTCAAAAAATTATGCAAATAACACATATTTCAAAAACAGTACAAAAAAGTTGTTTGGAAAATTTTCAAATAAATCTTAAAATAAACTAGACAATATTTGAGAGATGTAGGAAAAAGAATTAATTCATTTGGAGTTATATTTAAAAAGTTATAGGCAGTCAAAGTTGTGGTCAAAATCTGTTATTTAAAATAAAACAGAAAAGAAAACGTTTCAGAGGGAAATACGCTTTCGGAGTGGGGGAAACGTACTAGGGTGGATTACGCCTTCACTTAACCCACGTGGATAGGTACAGGGTCACTGACAGTGGGTCCAGGGGGCCCACTGGTCAGGTTTGACCAGTCGCCTTTCCCTCTCCTTCCTCTGCCCGAGAGGGGGCGGGACTCCGGCGATGCTCGCCGGCGAACGGCGGCACCGTTCGGGAAACGGAGGTCACCTGTGGGCTCAGGGGATCGAGGCGGCCACTCGGTAGTCGTTATGGTCTCAGGGGTGGACGGAGCTGCCGGCGGCGAGCTTCGCGGCGGACGGAGGCCGTCGGGCAAGGTGATTTTTCTCCCGCGGAGAGCCCTGATCAAAATCGAGCAGGGGAACTGGTTCACGGGAGTAAGAGGAAGCTCTTGGTGAAGAGAACGGAGAGGGGGAGGCCCTGGTGGCGTTGGAAGGGCCGGGGCAATGGCGGCGGCTGCGGTTGCCGGAGATGAGGAAGGAGGCCTCCCCGGGTCGAATGCGAGCTAGGGGAGCGCCATTGGGGTGGCCTGAGGTTGCCTGTGTGCTCGGGGGAGTTCGGGGACCTCCATTTATAGCGCAACGAGGTCGATTCCGCGGTGGTGGATGAGGATGCCGGCGAACCGCCTCTCTGTAGCTTGCAGGGCAACGTGGCGTGGCTGGGGATGATGGCGGGAGCTAGCGGACGAGTGGGCACTGCTCCAGGGGTGAGCTAGCGAGCGGGAGTGGCTCGGGCGGCGCCGACCAGTGCAGAGGCTGTCGGGCGGCTGCGGCGGCTAGCTCTTGGCCTACCGGGGCGTGGCGAGGGGCGGCTTGGCGTGAAGCGGTGAGGAGGGACGTGCGTGGCGTGGTGCTGCAGAGCGGGCCAAAAACCAGGGGGGCCAGCGTGTCGGCTCGGCGCACGTGCGTGCCAAAATGCACGCTCTGCTCATGCTCTGGGCGTGCACGGGACGTGCTCGTCATAATGCCAGGGCCTGCTACAGGGCTTGGGTGAGGCTGGCACTTAACAGACCCAGGTTAGGAGTAACTGGGAGCCTAGTGGACAAGTTGGTTTGATCAAAGGTGCAAGCTCACAGTGCAATGTCAAAATTCATGTCAAAACAGATCATGCCCGTAAGGTGTTTGACAAAATGCCAAGGGCACTTAGGCATTTCTTGGAGTGGCCAAATTCTCCAGATCAGGGTCTCCTTAGATGCAAGAGAGAGTGGTGAGGTCATTTGGACAAAAGGAGAAACTTGCTAGTGCAAGTTTTACAAAACTTTAATTCTGGACAGGAGATAAATGGCATTATTTCATGAACCAAAAATATGCCAATGGGTGCATGCTCCTGGACTTAGGGGTTTGGTAGGGCTGTCTACAAGTAGGAGAAGGCACAAGGTTACTGGAGCAAAAATAAATAGGGTTGTAGTAGAAATCACAAGGCTGGACCAGAATGGAAAAGAGGTTGATTCACTCAAAAATTTCAAAGAACAGCACTATGCTTTTGCATAATGTTGAATCATATGCTACTACCAACATCCCATAATTTTGGTGGAGGCCAGAAAGAAATATTTAAATGGGTTGTAGTGCAAATTTGCACTCTGGACCAGGGAAGAAAAATTGATGCAGAGCTCAAGATATTACATGAATAAAAGATATTTTTGTATAAAAGTGATTTAAAAACATCACATGACATCTCCAAATTTTGGTTGAAATTTTAAGTGAATTTATCAAATGGTTGTAGTTCAAATATGGCCATATAACCTTGAAAAACCATTTTTAGAGAAAATAAAGATCAAGCAATTAATTAGGTAATTAGTTATACTGATAAAAGAAAAGTTTTTCTTGAGAGGTTAAACAAGTCCAATAACATATTTGAAAGGTTTTCACTTTGGGGAAAAACTCCATAATAACAAGGAGAAAATGGTTCAAAAAATCAAAAGGGAGCCCAGAAAATAAAAGTTTTAATTCCTGGCAAAAAATTTAATTTAATAAAACAAGGCCAAAATTTTTGGGTGTCACACAATCCTAAGCCTAGCACAAGATCATGTAGTTCGTATGCTAAAGCTTTTCTAATGTCAAGTATCATTTCCTTAGACCATGAGATTGTGCAACTCCCGGATACCGTAGGAATACTTTGGGTGTGCCAAACGTCAGAACGTAACTGGGTGGCTATAAAGGTACACTACAGGTATCTCCGAAAGTGTCTGTTGGGTTGGCACGAATCGAGACTGGGATTTGTCACTCCGTGTAAACGGAGAGGTATCTCTGGGCCCACTCGGTAGGACATCGTCATAATGTGCACAATGTGATCAAGGAGTTGATCACGGGATGATGTGTTACGGAACGAGTAAAGAGACTTGCCGGTAACGAGATTGAACAAGGTATCGGGATAGTGACGATCGAATCTCGGACAAGTAACATACCGATAGACAAAGGGAATTGTATGCGGGATTGATTGAATCCTCGACATCATGGTTCATCCGATGAGATCATTGTGGAGCATGTGGGAGCCAACATGGGTATCCAGATCCCGCTGTTGGTTATTGACCGGAGAACGTCTCGGTCATGTCTGCATGGTTCCCGAACCCGTAGGGTCTACACACTTAAGGTTCGGTGACGCTAGGGTTATAAAGATATTAGTATGCGGTAACCCGAAAGTTGTTCGGAGTACCGGATGAGATCCCGGATGTCACGAGGAGTTCTAGAACGGCCCGGAGGTAAAGATTTATATATGGGAAGTCTTGTTTTGGTCGCCGGAAAAGTTTCGCGCATTATCGGTATTGTACCGGGAGTGCCGAAAGGGGTCCGGGGGTCCACCAAGGGGGTCCACCTGCCCCGGGGGGCCACATGGGCTGTAGGGGTGTGCGCCTTGGCCTATACGGGCCAAGGGCACCAGCCCCAAGAGGCCCATGCGCCAAGAGATAAGGGAAAGGAAGAGTCCTAAAGGGGGAAGGCACCTCCTAGGTGCCTTGGGGAGGATGGACTCCTCCCTGGCCGCACCCTTCCTTGGAGGAAGGGCCAAGGCTGCGCCCCCCCTCTCCCTTGGCCCTATATATAGTGGGGGGAAGGGAGGGCAGCCTTACCTAAGCCCTGGCGCCTCCCTCTCCCTCCCATGACACATCTCCCTCCTCCCGCAGCGCTTGGCGAAGCCCTGTTGGAATCCCGCTACTTCCACCACCACGCCGTCGTGCTGCTGGATCTCCATCAACCTCTCCTCCCCCCTTGCTGGATCAAGAAGGAGGATACGTCGCTTCTCCGTATGTGTGTTGAACGCGGAGGTGCCATCTGTTCGGCGCTAGGATCATCGGTGATTTGGATCACGACGAGTACGACTCCATCAACCCCGTTCTCTTGAACGCTTCCGCGCGCGATCTACAAGGGTATGTAGATCCACTCCTCCCTCGTTGCTAGATGACTCCATAGATTGATCTTGGTGACACGTAGGAAAATTTTGAATTATTGCTATGTTCCCCAACAGTGGCATCATGAGCTAGGTCTATGTGTAGTTTCTATGCACGAGTAGAACACAAAGTAGTTGTGGGTGTTGATTTTGTTCAATATGCTTACCGTTACTAATCGAATCTTGATTCGGAGGCATTGTGGGATGAAGCGGCCCGGACCAACCTTACACGTACGCTTACGTGAGACCTGTTCCACCGACTGACATGCACTAGTTGCATAAGGTGGCCTGCGGGTGTCTGTCTCTCCCACTTTAGTCGGATCGGATTCGAAGAAAAGGGTCCTTATGAAGGGTAAATAGCAATTGGCATATCACGTTGTGGTATTTGCGTAGGTAAGAAATGTTCTTGCTAGAAACCCATAGCAACCACGTAAAACATGCAAACAACAATTAGAGGACGTCTAACTTGTTTTTGCAGGGTATGCTATGTGATGTGATATGGCCAAAGGATGTGATGAATGATATATGTGATGTATGAGATGATCATGTTCTTGTAATAGGAATCACGACTTGCATGTCGATGAGTATGACAACCGGCAGGAGCCATAGGAGTTGTCTTAATTTATTTATGACCTGCGTGTCAACATAAACGTCATGTAATTACTTTACTTTATTGCTAACCGTTAGCTGTAGTAGTAGAAGTAATAGTTGGCAAGGCAACTTCATGGAGACACGATGATGGAGATCATGATGATGGAGATCATGGTGTCATGCCGGTGACGATGATGATCATGGAGCCCCAAAGATGAAGATCAAAAGGAGCAATATGATATTGGCCATATCATGTCACTATTTGATTGCATGTGATGTTTATCATGTTTATACATCTTATTTGCTTAGAACGACGGTAGTAAATAAGATGATCCCTCACTAAAATTTCAAGAAGGTGTTCCCCCTAACTGTGCACCGTTGCGAAAGTTCGTCGTTTCAAAGCACCACGTGATGATCGGGTGTGATAGATTCTTACGTTCGAATACAATAGGTGTTGACGAGCCTAGCATGTACAGACATGGCCTCGGAACACATGCGAAACACTTAGGTTAACTTGACGAGCCTAGCATGTACAGACATGGCCTCGGAACACAAGAGACCGAAAGGTCGAGCATGAGTCGTATAGAAGATATGATCAACATGAAGATGTTCACTGATGTTGACTAGTCCGTCTCCCGTGATGATCGGACACGGCCTAGTTGACTCGGATCATGTAATCACTAGTGTGCTGAACCTCGAACGTTGTCTGTGGATGTTGCGAACATCTGACATACACATTTTGATAACTACGTGATAGTTCAGTTAAACGGTTTAGAGTTGAGGCACCGAAGACGTTTTGAAACATCGCGAAACATATGAGATGTTTCGAGGGCTGAAATTGGGATTTCAGGCTCATGCCCACGTCAAGAGGTATAAGACCTCCGACGATTTTCTTAGCCTGCAAACTAAGGGAGAAAAGCTCAATTGTTGAGCTTGTGCTCAGATTGTTTGAGTACAACAATCGCTTGAATCAAGTGGGAGTTGATCTTCCAGATGAAATAGTGATAGTTCTCCGAAGTCATTACCACCAAGCTGCTAGAACTTCGTGATGAACTATAATATATCAGGGACATATATGATGATCCTTGAGATATTCGCGATGTTTGACACCACAAAAGTAGAAATCAAGAAGAAGCATCAATTGTTAATGGTTGGTGAAACCACTAGTTTCAAGAAGGGCAAGGGCAAGAAGGGAAACTTCATGAAATGGCAAATCAGCTGCTGCTCTAGTGAAGAAACCCAAGGTTGAACCCAAACTCGAGACTAAGTGCTTCTGTAATAAGGGGAACAGCCACTGGAGCAGAATTACCCTAGATACTTGGTAGATGAGAAGGCTGTCGATAGAAGTATATTGGATATACATTATGTTAATGTGTACTTTACTAGTACTCCTAGTAGCACCAGGGTATTAGATACCGGTTCGGTTACTAAGTGTTAGTAACTCGAAACAAAATCTACGGAATAAACGGAGACTAGCTAAAGGTGAGATGACGATATGTGTTGGAAGTATTTCCAAGGTTGATCAAATATCGTACGCTGCCTCTACCATCGAGATTGGTGTTTGCGCTGAGCATAGACATGATTGGATTATGTCTATCGCAATACGGTTATTCATTTAAGGAGAATAATGGTTACTCTGTTTATTTGAATAATACCTTCAATGGTCTTACACCTAAAATGAATGGTTTATTGAATCTCGATCGTAGTGATACATATGTTCATGCCAAAAGATAGTAATGATAGTACCACCTACTTGTGGTACTGCCACGTAAGTCATATCGGTATAAAACGCATGAAGAATCTCCATGTTGATGGATCTTTGGGCTCACTTGTTTTTGAAAAGTTTGAGACATGCGAACCATGTCTATTGGTGTATATGCATGAAGAAACTCCATACAAATGGACCGTTTTGACTCACTTGATTTTGAATCAGTTGGGACATGCAAATCATACCACATGGGCAAGATGACTGAAAGCCTCATTTTCAGTAAAATGGAACTAGAAAGCAACTTGTTGGAAGTAATACATTTTGATGTGTGCAGTCCAATGAGTGCTGAGGCATGTAGTGGATATCGTTATGTTCTTACTTCACAGATGATTTGAGTAGATGTTGAGTATATTTACTTGATGAATCATGAGTCTGGATTATTGAAAGGTTCAAGTAATTTCAAGGTGAAGTTGAAAGATCGTCGTGACAAGAGGATAAAATATCTATGATATGATCATAGAGATGAATATCTGAATTATGAGTTTGTCACAGAATTAAGACATTGTGGAAATTGTTTCATAACTAATACAGCCTGGAACACCATAGTGTGATGGTGTGACCGAACATCATAACTGCACCCTATTGGATATGATGCATACCATGATGTCTCTTATCGAATTACCACAATAGTTTATGGGTTAGGCATTAGAGACAACCACATTCACTTTAAATAGGGCACCATGTAATTCCGATGAGATGACATCGTATAAACTATGGTTTAAGGAAACCTAAGCTGTCATTTCTTAAAAGTTTGGGGCTGCGACGCTTATGTGAAAAGGTTTCAGGCTGATAAGCTCGAACCTAAAGCGGATAAATGCATCTTCATAGGACACCCAAAACAGTTGGGTATATCTCCTGTCTCAGATCCGAAAGCAATAAGGGATTGTTTCTAGAATCGGGTCCTTTCTCGAGGAAAAGTTTCTCTCGAAAGAATTGAGTGGGAGGATGGTGGAGACTTGATGAGGTTATTGAACCGTCTCTTTAACTAGTGTGTGGCAGGGCACAGGGAGTTGTTCCTGTGGCACCTACACCAATTGAAGTGGAAGTTTATGATAGTGATCATGAAACTTCAGATCAAGTCACTACCAAACCTCGTGGGATGACAAGGATGCATACTACTTCAGAGTGGTACGTGATCCTGTCTTGGAAGTCATGTTGCTAGACAACAATGAACCTACGAGCTATGGAGAAGCGATGGTGGGCCTGGATTCCAAAATGGCTCGAGGCCATATAATCCGAGAGAGGATCCATGTATGAAAACAAAGTGTAGACTTTGGAAGAGCTACTTGATGGTCGTAAGGCTGTTATGTACATATGGATTTTAAAAGGAAGACGGACAATGATGGTAAATATCACCATTAAGAAAGCTCGACTTGTCGTTAAGATGTTTTCCGACAAGTTCAAGGAGTTGACTATGATGAGACTTTCTCACTCGTAGCGATGCTAAGAGTCTGTTGGAATTATATTAGCGATTACTGCATTATTTATGAAATCTTGCAGATAGGATGTCAGAACATTGTTTCCTCGATGATTTTCTTGAGGAAAGGTTGTATGTGATACAACCGGAAGGTTTTGTCAATCCTGAAAGATGCTAATAAGTATGCAAAGCTCTAGCAATCCTTCTAAGGACTGGAGTAAGCATCTCGGAGTTGGAATGTATGCTTTGATGAGATGATCAAAGATTTTGGGTGTATACAAAGTTTATGAGAAACTTGTATTTCCAAAGAAGTGAGTGGGAGCACTATAGAATTTCTGATGAGTATATGTTGTTGACATATTGTGGATCAGAAATGACGTAGAATTTCTGGAAAGCATATAGGGTTATTTGGAAAGTGTTTTTCAATGGAAAGCCTGGATTAAGCTACTTGAACATTGAGCATTAAGATCTATAAGGATAGATCAACACGCTTAATAGTACTTTCAAATGAATACATACCGTGACAAGATTTTGAAGGAGTTCAAAATGGATCGGCAAAGAAGGAGTTCTTGGCTGTGTTATAAGGTGTGAACATTGAGTAAGACTTGTATCCTGACCGCGGCAGAATAGAGAGAAAGGACGAAGGTCGTCCCCTATGCTTAAGACATAGGCCCTACAGTATGCTATGCTGTGTACCGCACCTGAAATGTGCCTTGCCATGGGTTAGTCAAGGGGTACAAGAGTGATCCAAGAATGGATCACAAGACAGCGGTCAAAGTTATCCTTAGTAACTAGTGGACTAAGGAATTTTCTCGATTATGGAGGTGGTAAGAGAGTTCGTCGTAAAGGGTTATGCCGATGGAAACTTTGACACTAATCCAGATTATTCTGAGTAGTAAAATGTATTCGTATAGTAGAACAGTTATTTGGAATAGCTCCAAATAGAACGTGGTAGCTGCATCTAGGAGATGACATAGAGATTTGTAAAGCACACACGGATATGAAAGGTTCAGACCCGTTGACTGTAACCTCTCTCACAAGCATAACATGATCAAACCCAGAACTCTTTGGGTGTTAGTCACATGGGGATGTGACCTTGAGTGTTAATCACATATCGATGTGAACTGGATTATTGACTCTAGTGCAAGTGGGAGACTGTTGGAAATATGCCCTAGAGGCAATAATAAATTAGTTATTATTATATTTCCTTGTTCATGATAATCGTTTATTATCCATGCTAGAATTGTATTGATAGGAAACTCAGATACATGTGTGGATACATAGACAACACCATGTCCCTAGTAAGCCTCTAGTTGACTAGCTCGTTGATCAATAGATGGTTACGGTTTCCTGACCATGGACATTGGATGTCATTGATAACGGGATCACATCATTAGGAGAATGATGTGATGGACAAGACCCAATCCTAAGCCTAGCACAAGATCATGTAGTTCATATGCTAAAGCTTTTCTAATGTCAAGTATCATTTCCTTAGACCATGAGATTGTGCAACTCCCGGATACCGTAGGAATACTTTGGGTGTGCCAAACGTCAGAACGTAACTAGGTGGCTATAAAGATACACTACAGGTATCTCCGAAAGTGTCTGCTGGGTTGGCACGAATCGAGACTGGGATTTGTCACTCCGTGTAAACGGAGAGGTATCTCTGGGCCCACTCGGTAGGACAACATCATAATGTGCACAATGTGATCAAGGAGTTGATCACGGGATGATGTGTTACGGAACGAGTAAAGAGACTTGCCGGTAACGAGATTGAACAAGGTATCGGGATACTGACGATCGAATCTCGGGCAAGTAACATACCGATAGACAAAGGGAATTTTATGCGGGATTGATTGAATCCTCGACATCGTGGTTCATCCGATGAGATCATCGTGGAGCATGTGGGAGCCAACATGGGTATCCAGATCCCGCTGTTGGTTATTGACCGGAGAACGTCTCGGTCATGTCTGCATGGTTCCCGAACCCGTAGGGTCTACACACTTAAGGTTCGGTGATGCTAGGGTTATAGAGATATTAGTATGCGGTAACCCACAAGTTGTTCGGAGTCTCAGATGAGATCCCGGACGTCACGAGGAGTTCCGGAATGGTCTGTAGGTAAAGATTTATATATGGGAAGTCTTGTTTTGGTCGCCGGAAAAGTTTCGCGCATTATCGGTATTGTACCGGGAGTGCCGAAAGGGGTCCGGGGGTCCACCAAGGGGGTCCACCTGCCCCGGGGGGCCACATGGGCTGTAGGGGTGTGTGCCTTGGCCTATATGGGCCAAGGGAACCATCCCCAAGAGGCCCATGCGCCAAGAGATAAGGGAAAGGAAGAGTCCTAAAGGGGGAAGGCACCTCCTAGGTGCCTTGGGGAGGATGGACTCCTCCTTGGCCGCACCCTTCGTTGGAGGAAGGGCCAAGGCTGCGCCCCCCTCTCCCTTGGCCCTATATATAGTGGGGGGAAGGGAGGGCAGCCTTACCTAAGCCCTGGCGCCTCCCTCTCCCTCCCATGACACATCTCCCTCCTCCCGCAGCGCTTGGCGAAGCCCTGTTGGAATCCCGCTACTTCCACCACCACGCCGTCGTGCTGCTTGATCTCCATCAACCTCTCCTCCCCCCTTGCTGGATCAAGATGGAGGAGACGTTGCTGCTCCGTAGGTGTGTTGAACATGGAGGTGCTGTCCGTTCGGTGCTAGGATCATCGGTGATTTGGATCACGACGAGTACGACTCCATCAACCCCGTTCTCTTGAACGCTTCTGCGCGCGATCTACAAGGGTATGTAGATCCACTCCTCCCTCGTTGCTAGATGACTCCATAGATTGATCTTGGTGACACGTAGGAAAATTTTGAATTATTTCTATGTTCCCCAACAACAGATTCACCAAGGGCACCACTGAGGAGGAGCAGGAGTACATCTGCAGCAGGCTTGAGGAAGAACGAAGGCTCAAGGCCACCGTTGCAGCTGGTGATGATGATGAAGGGAACTCCTCAGAGGAGGAGCATGTTGATGAAGAGATCGCCGAGCTGGAGGCACTAGGAGCCGTGGCTGCCGGGACAGGACCTACCGGTTCTAAGGCTGCCGGGACCGAGGCTGCCAGAGTAGAGGGGGCCGAAGCGCGTGAAGAAGAGGAGGGACTCGAAGCAGAGCCCCAAGCCTTAGAGCAGAAGCATCGGCTCTGTGAGAGGGGGAGCCGAGAACCAGCGGTACCGTCTTCGTTGTGGGCCGGGCTCAAGGGGAAGAAGATGACCACCAAGAGTAGCAAGGAGGATGTTGTGCGCCGCCACTTGGCCCGCCTTGTTCTAGCTCCGACACAGCCTCCCCGGCAGAGGGTGGTGAAGGGTGTCGACCCCACGCCGCCATCGAGTCTAGTTCCAATAGCGAGCATGACCCCACCGCCACTCATGAGGGCCAGGGAATCACCCCCGTCCCTGGTGTATGAGATGGATGCCATGCTTGACGACCTAGAGTGAGGACAATCATTTGCTTTTCTTGATTCCAATTTCTTTTCTTTTTGGTTTTCAGCTGATCTTGTGATGTTGGCCTTGACAGGGATGAAGAGACTCTTGCTCAACGGGCCAAGCGGGCCAAGACAACGGCGGGGCTGGGATCGATGTCACATGCTGAACTAGCAAGGGGTGCTGGGGATGACCCCATACCCAGCCCCCGGGCTAGTCCTTTGCACGAAGGCATGGGACAGATCGTGTACACTGGCAGCCATGCCAAAGTTTCTCTCCTGTCGCCCATCAAGGAAGCCGGCGGGAGCCCCCAGAGGGAAAACCGGCAGCAGGCGATGACCACTTCAGCCCCTTCTGCAAGCGACGCCCAAGGTGGGGGTCCCCAGAAAGGGCTCCTTCTGCTGGGCCGGTCCATGCTGATGCCACCCCCATGGAAGGAGGGGACGCCAGACACCCGCCAGCAATAGTCACTACTGGGGAATGAGAAGTTTCTTCTCACCACCCACCGACAGGTAACCCATTCGCCTTTGAACTCGCATCAAGAACTTTCTGTTTTCTTGATCCTTGTATTATCCTTGTCTCCATTCCCTACAACCCCCGTGCTTGAGGATAAGGAGCTCTTATGACATAGGGAAGGATGCTGCCACAGAGGCCCTCAAGATTGCCACTGATGAAGGTCACACGGAAGCCCCCAGGGATAATCAAGTTGTCTCGAAAGTAATGGAGAAGATCCTCGGCAGCGCATCTAGGCCTATCATGGAGATTGAGGAGAAAGCACCCCTCTAGACTAATGCTTCAAATGTGAGGGCGCATTTTCCCGTCAGCGATTTGGTGACGGTCTTGGCTCATCCAGCTCCGGCAGCCCCCAGTTCATCAAATCTTATTGAGCCAAAATTTGATGATGAGATCAGCCGCATACTGGCTCCCTTGACCCAGAGAGCCAAAGAAGGGGTTCATCATGTCGACCACTCCAAAGATTTGGCCAAAAGCAGTAGGTGGTTCAAGAAGAACATAGGGCACTGGATGTGACCACTCCACAACTGAAGGACAAAGACGAAGAGTTGCGCACTTGGTATAATAAGCAATCCCAAGAGCTCAGGAACCAGGTGGAGAGAATGGATGCCGCTACAGAGGGGCAAATGTCTGTGATGGCCAGCTGACGAAGCTTGAGGCGCAGCTCGACGCCAAGGTAAAAGTCCTTGCCGCTCATGAGGAAGCCCTGGCTGACGCCCTCCGTGCCAAAGATGATGATCTGGAAAACCTTTTCCAGAAGTGCACCAAGATCCTACATGACAGCCACAAGAAGGCCATCAACTCACAGGCTCATGATGCGGCAGCCAAACTCAAGGAGGTCTTCGACAACCTTGCCGCAACCTCTGGAGCGAAGACAAAGCTTGAGGTCCAAGTGGGGAAGTTGGAGGAAGAGCTTGCCGGGAATAAGAAAGAGACCAAGGCCCTTCGAGAAGAAGCGGGGAAGGCAGCCTCCATGTTAGAGGGGATGTAGTCACAACTTGCATCCAAGGGCCAGGATCTGAATATTGCTGCCAGCACCTTCGAGGATTTGACAGCTAAGCTTGCTACCTTGCAGAAGGATCCTGAACATGCCAAAGACAAAGAGAAGGTCCTGACGGAGGAAGTCAATACTGCTGGGACTCTCCAGAGGAAGCAAAGCTCAAGTTTAAGGACCAAGTCGATCTGTACAACCTCTAGTCGAAGAGCCCGGTGAACATAGCGGAGGGCATTTCTTCTTAGATTTCCAAGATGAATATGAAGAGCTGGACCTTCTCTGTCAACAAGCACGAGGCCCCAATCATCAAGCTGACACACTTCTTTGAGGGCCTTATACAAGGCTTGAAGACATACGAGGACGACAAATCCTCTTGCTTCGCTAGTGAGTCCCATAAGTTTTCTCAGGATGCCATCTTCATCGTCCTCATCAACTTCGCACAACACCATCTTGACATTGATCTCTCTGACGCCTGCGTGAGGCTGCCGGCCGGGACGGACACTTCCGCCGTTGCACAAGTTGTCGGGCCTTTGGCCGACAAGGTTCTTCGCGTCCCCCGGGTCCAAGGAGGACGCCGGGACTAGCTTCTCTTGCTCCGTTCACTAGGATGCTGCCAAACAAAAATACATATTTCGGCCTTAAGTTAGGTCTCTCTACTTCCTATGATGTAATAGTACTCTTAAGTAGTTGTGTGGACCAGCGCTATCGTTTAAGTTTATCTTGCCCATCGTTCTTGTATGATTGCAAATCATGCACATGCTGGGAGCCTACCAGGGAAAACACTAGCTATGCTGCCGTGGGGATGGGCCCTTAGCATTCTTGCAAGCGTAGGCACCACCAGCAAGTTACCCTTCGATGTTATCGATGGGGCTGCCTAGTCTATTGAGCGGACTCAAAACAAACGAGGACGCAAGCGATAACGGAAGATTCCCTTCGCGTTACAAATATCCCATACAGAATGCTAGGGTCTAAACCAAAGGAGTCGCAAAGGATACACACAAAAAATCTTGAAACTGGAAAAAGGTTTCGTAGCTTATCTTTTCTTAATCTGGTAATTGTCACTGTCGCAGGGGCGCGAGTCCTCCTCTTTCCTGGAATCCCCCCACATAAGGTAATGTGCAACTTGTACGCAACATGGTGGCGACGCACCACACTGTGTGATGAGACTTGCCAGGGCAGGATGAAAATAAGCCCTATCGTGATTCCTCTTTGTAGCGCAGTGCTGCTCCACGGGCTAGGGGCTTAGCTGAACATTCATTTCCGCGGAAAGAACGTCTGTGCTGCCAGGCGCAGCTCATCAATGACCGGATCTTGTGTCTCCGCACCGCCGCCGCCGCATCCTACGCATGAAGGAAATCGTGGCATGAGTGATAACACCACTACTTATGGCGGCTGCGCCGCCCATGGTGCCGAGCTTGTCTGTCGTGGCTGCGGCGCCCGTAGCGCTCATAACCACAGACGAAGGGATTGATGGAGTAGGGAATGGTGCTGCCTCGCCGTTCTCCTCCCCTTGGGAGTCATAGATGATGAAGACTGATGAAGATCGACGCGCTGGCTGCCGCTTCAGATTCGCACAAGCGATGCCCCCTCCCTGGCGCGCCAAAGATGTCACAGTGGAAGCATGATCACCTATGGGGCATGGGTGCCCCTTTGTGGTTCGTCAAGGGGGATGACCACATTGCACAAAAAGTAGAAGTAGCAGGGGACAACACGGCGATGGACAACTCTCCTTTACCCAAGTTTGGGCCGCTTTGCAGCATAAAACACTACTCCTTCTATGGTGGATTGAACTTAAGGAAGGCGAAGACACGAGGTGCACTAGCCCAACAAGGATGCCTAGGGGAATGTGACTATGTGCATACTGTCGGATTTCGGGCTCCGCAAACCCTTGATAGATTCGAACTATGCAGTGCGTGCGAAGAACTCAACCTCCCTAGTCTGCCTACTCGCTGATCTCATGGCCTAGCTCGATGAACAGGAAGGAAATGGTACACAAAAGTTTACCCAGGTTTGGGCCACCTTGCGGTGTAAAACCCTACTCATGCTTTGTGGTGTATTGGCCTCGAGATGGGCTGAGGATGAACTAGTACAGTGGAAGAACAACCTCAGGAGATGCGCTCTTGAGTTGGTGTGCTGGTGGGGATGGAATGGATTCGATTCCTCTCTACGGTGGTGGATGGGCCCTATTTATAGTGGCCTTGGTCCTCTTCCCAAATGAAGGCAAGAAGGGATCCCACAATGGCCAAATTCAAAGGGAGACAGCCAGTACATCTTATCCTGACAAAAGTAGTCTTCGCCTGCAAAGTTTTTGGTCGTGACGTTGTGGTGGGCTCGGCGATGACCTTCGTCCTACCATCCTGGTGGTCTTGGTCTTGTTGCACGAGAATGGAAACCTTTGGCTGATTCCTCGGGACTCTGGGCCTACGCTTGCCTCCTTAGCACCAAATAGGAAACCGCCATCGTGTGCCCGCTGGCGCCTACCTGGCCTTGGTCATCATGGCTCACGTCATCTGAATCTCACAAGGTGAGGCTTGTACAGGAATCTCCGCTCCTCAGGAGCCAGTTGAGGAGGCAACTCGTTTTGGAGGTCTTGGTGTCGTCCACCTTGCGAGGCTTGGCCCCTCGCGAGGGTCTTGAGTTGTTGATGTTGAAGGTGGGCCATACCAGGCCGTCGATGGAGCCACGCCGTGGGATGCAGGAAGGCAAGTCTGGGTACCCCCGTTCCCAGAACGCTGACAGTAGCCCCCAGGCCCAAGGCGCACTCGGACTTGGCTTCGAGGCGAAGCCAAAGGGTAAGTGCGGAGTGCCGCGGGCCCTAACCGCGTGCAGCCTCGGTTGACGTGTGGTAATTGATGGGAAGTGGGCGTCTCCGCTTCCTCACACTTCCTCGGCAACCGTTCTACTTGACAAGAGACTCTTGCATGCAGAGAAAGATCATTGTTGCATGGGATCTTGGAGACCGGCGGTTTGCCTCCCTCCGGCTATAAATGAGGGGAGTGGCGGAGCCTCCTTCGCTCATCTCCGTATCCTTGCTGCCTGCTCCTTCTCCACCTTCTTTGTCTTGCCATCTTGTCGTAGCATCCATGGCGCCGATGAGGAGGTTCTCCGCGACGGAGAATGGAAAAGCCCTCTTGAAGAGCCCGGGCCACTTCCACCAAAGAAGAGGCTTGGTCGCCCTTGCAATGCCGGCGAGGGGCATGAGATAACGCACCCTTGGTACGAGCAACCTCTGCCTGGTTTCCTGGTCCCTCTGTATGCCCGCGCGTAGAGCCCTAGGCAGGGTGGCAGTGCCGAGTGCCTCCCGGCCCGGGATCATAGTGGCCAGGCCGCGGCTGCGCGACCAACCGGCCTGCGAACCCACGCCGAGGGCACCTCACTCGAGTTCGTGGTGTGGGCGGTAATGCTGCCGCGCACGTGGATCTGGCTCTCGAGGTTGTTCATCGAGGAGATGCCACCGAGGGGGCCGCTCAAGCTGTGGCTGCAACACACCGGGTGCTACAGCCTAGCCACGGAGGCGGAGGTCGAGGTCATCCCCCGGGTGATATCTTCATGACCTACGGATGGGGCGAGGTAGCCCGCGCCTGCTGGCCGAAGGGGGCCCTCGCCATCCACTTCAAGTACGATGGTGCCTCCATGCTATTCGTCAAGGTCTTCGACAAGGATGGCCAGTGCCTGGAGTGTTGCTCCGTGAGGGGTAGTCCTCGTGGCGCGGCCATGGGCGCTGAACTTGCCCCTAGCCTTGCCGGCAACTCCTCAAGCAGCAGCAACGACCTCCTGGAATCCAGCGACTCTCCCGAGCCCAACGATTCTCTGGAGTACAACGATGATAGCTATGTGCCGTCGAGCTCTCGCTGTGCCCATAGCGCAGCAGCGGCGTCCGCTCGGCGTTGTCGGTGATACCCAGCGGCCGGGGTCCTTCGGGGCCTTCTTCTTTTGTTTTCCCAGCGAAGAATTGTGACGAGCCCCCTGGCGGTATGTAAAAAATAGTAGTGCTTTTGCTCCAACGTTCCCCTTCCTAATATGATGTTGAAATTGCGTATCCTACTCTGGCACAGTTCCCCCTTTTCATTCTCGCGGTAGCTTAGTGCTCTACGCCGACAGGACCCAGTCCCCAGGCAGGCTTCAGCCGTCGCTGGTATGCCAGGTCGCGATGCCGTGGTCAAGGCCAGGGGGTGAGCGGCCCGAGGTCCAGTAAGATCTCATGAGGCGCGATGCTCAAGAGGTCCCCTTTGGCGTGCAACTGGCTCCCTGAAGGATGAAAAGGAAAGTGACATTGCTCTTCTAGATGCTCTATGTCCTCGGGTCTCGGCCCTCGAGTGAGGCTCGGCCGCCGCTGGTATGCCAGATCGCGATGTCGTGGTCAAGGCCAGGGGGCGAGGGCTCATGAGCCAGTAGGAACCCCTAAGGCGTGATGCTCAGGACCCTCCTTTAACGTGCAAGCGAATTGCATGAAAAATGGACGGCCGGCAGGGCCGCCCGTAGTTAAGCTCTGAGATTCCTACGAATTAGTCCAAGGAGGAGAACATAACACATAACCACGCTTGATGTCCTGCCATTGATCTTTTCGCAAGAAGATGAAGGCACTGAGGATCTAGCAAGGTGACGTGCGCGGGGTAGGCCGCGAACCAGAGCTCGATCTCTCAGATTTGTTAGCGCACGGACGGACCCGAGCACGAGCGTCGTGCCAGCATGTGTAGCCCCCGCTGCAGGATGAGCAAGAGGCGAGTCAGCAATGCAGGGAGGCTGCGAAGGGCGACAAAGCATCAGGTAAGCAGGTGATAATCATAAAGCAATTCATGACCAAAGGGTAGATCCAGTTCTAGTGGATGCAAATAACGATACATGCCGCAGGGACGGACCCATGGAGCTTGGGGGTGATGCTGCCCGAGGGGCGCCCCCAACTGAACGAACCAAAAAGTGTCACCTGGGACTGTTGCTGAAGAGGAGTTGGAGTAGCTGAAGACGCGTGCTGTAGAAGTCACTTCTCATGAGCCGCCCAGGTCCTGAGCCTCGAGGGGCCCCGCGGGCCTGGGGGCTCATGAGGATCCATCATCGTCTCTGATAGGATCGCCTGGTGCCTAGCCTCACGAGCCACCAGGACGCCCCGCATGTGGCGCTGGTGCACGACAGCCACACTCAGCAAGCTAAAAGGCATGTGGACATAGCTGTGAGGGGGCCCTCACACCGACCAATGTGGGATGGCCAGAAGAGCTCATGAGACGCGGCCCTGTGATGTCTACTACACAACCTTATTCTTGTAGACGTTGTTGGGCCTCCAAGTCCATAGGTTTGTAGGACAGTAGCAAATTTCCCTCAAGTGAATGACCTAAGGTTTACCAATCTGTGGGAGGCATAGGATGAAGATGGTCTCTCTCAAACAACCCTGCAACCAAATAACAAAGAGTCTCTTGTGTCCCCAACACATCCAATACAATGGTAAATTGTATAGGTACACTAGTTCGGCGAAGAGATGGTGATACAAGTGTAATATGGATGGTAGATATAGGTTTGTAATCTAAAAATATAAAAACAGCAAGGTAACTAATGATAAAAGTGAGCAAAACGATATTGTGATGCGTTGAAACAAGGCCTAGGGCTCATACATTCACTAGTGCAAGGTCTCTCAACAATAATAACATAATTGGATCATATAACTATCCCTCAACATGCATCAAAGAGTCACTCCAAAGTCACCAATAGTGGAGAACAAACGAAGAGATTATTGTAGGGTATGAAACCACCTCAAATTTATCCTTTCTGATCGATCTATTCAAGAGTTCGTAGTAAAACAACACGAAGCTATTCTTTCCATTCGATCTATCCTAGAGTTCGTACTAGAATAACACCTTAAGACACAAATCAATCAAAACCCTAATGTCACCTAGATACTCCAATGTCACCTCAAGTATCTGTGGGAATGATTATACGATATGCATCACACAATCCCAGATTCATCTATTCAACCAACACAAAGAACCTCAAAGAGTGCCCCAAAGTTTCTACCAGAGAGTGAAGACAAACGTGTTCCATCCCCTATGCATAAGTTCACGAGGTCACGAAACTCGCAAGTTGATCACCAAAACATACATCAAGTGGATCATGTGATATCCCATTGTCACCACAGATAAGCACATGCAAGACATACATCAAGTGTTCTCAAATCCTTAAAGACTCGGTCCGATAAGATAACTTCAAAGGGGAAACTCAATCCATTACAAGAGAGTAGAGGGGGAGAAACATCATAAGATCCAACTATAATAGCAAAGCTCACGATACATCAAGATCGTGTGAATCAAGAACACGAGAGAGAGAGATCAAACACATAGCTACTGGTACATACCCTCAGACCCGAGGGTGAACTACTCCCTTCTAGTCATGGATAGCGCCCGGATGACAACGATGGCCACCGGAGAGGGATTCCCCCCTCCGGCAGGGTGCCGGAACGGGTCTAGATTGGTTTTTGGTGGCTACAGAGGCTTGCGGCGGCGGAACTCCCGATATCGGTTATTTTCTGGAGGTTTCAGTATTTATAGGAATTTTTGGCGTCGGGAACAAGTCAGGAGGTCTCCGAGTCTTCCACGAGGGTGGAGGGCGCACCCTACCCCCTGGCCTCTCCCTCCTATCTCGTGGATGCCTCAGGACTCTTCTGGCCCAACTATTGTACTCCGGGGGCTTCTTTTGGTCCATAAAAAATCATAAAAATTGGCACATCAATTGGACTCCATTTGGTATTCCTTTTTTGTAAAACTCAAAAACAAGGAAAAAACAGAAACTGGCACTGGGCTCTAGGTTAATAGGTTAGTCCCCAAAATCATATAAAATAGCATATAAATGCATATAAAACATCCTAGATGGATAATATAATAGCATGGAACAATAAAAAATTATAGATACATTGGAGACGTATCACCCTGTTGAGCCTAGGGATGTTCACGTAGGCGCGTCGCTTGCTGTCCTTCGCAGGGTAGGGAGCTGCGGCAGGTAGTGGGCGATGATCGCCTGACATAGCTCTTGCCTCCTGAAGCTCCTCGATCGCCTTGGTGATGAACTCCTAAGCGCCTGGCGCCTCGCACCCTGCGCTTTCCTCACGGAAGCACACTTGAATCACGCCGCCACATGGCGCCCGAGCGCCTCCCTCGTGACGCTGGCCAGGTCAGAGGCCCTCCAGAGGAGATCCCCTGAGCCCAGCCTGATAGGGGCACCGGGTGCGCCTTCCTATGCGAGAGGGGAAGGCGCCCCGTCAGTGGGCGCAGGGCTTGAGGTAACACTGTTGGATGCCCCACCATCTTGAGGTCCTTGGCGGAGCAGCTGCATCTTCTTCTTGGGGACAGCCTCATGAGGGTAGGTAGCGCCCTCGTCATCTGGGTCCTCGACAGCTGCAGCCTGGTAAGCGTGCTCGAGAGAGCACACCGCATCCTTCTCCTTGTAGGTGACTGTGATGATGCCGGAACTTCCTGGCATCTTGAGGACATTGTAGCCATGGTGGGTCACAACCATGAACTTGGCCAGGGCTGGGTACCCAAGGATGTGGTTGTACGGGAGGTGGATGTGGGCGACATCGAAGTCGATGAGCTCGTGCGGTAGTTGTCGTGCTTTCCGAAGGTGACAGGGAGGCGGGCCTGCCCTATTGGGGTGGTGGAGGCGTCAGTTACTCCTGAGAAAGGCTTGGTAGGCTGAAGCTGGTGGTACAGTACCTGGAGCCTGTCGAACATTGATAACCCACAAGTATAGGGGATCGCAACAGTTTTCGAGGGTAAAGTATTCAACCCAAATTTATTGATTCAACACAAGTGGAGCCAAAGAATACTCTCAAGTATTAGCAGCTGAGTTGTCAATTCAACCACACCTGGAAACTTAATATCTGCATCAAAGTGTTTAGTAGCAAAGTAATATGATAGTAGTGGTAATGGTAGCAAATAACAGTAGTAAAAGTAATGTTTTTGGTATTTTGTAGGGATAATAGCAATAGCAACGGGAAAGTAAATAAGCGAAGAACAATATATGGAAAGCTGGCAGGCAATGGATCGGTGATAGAGAATTATGCCGGATGCGGTTCATCATGTAACAGTCATAACCTAGGGTGACACAGAACTAGCTCCAGTTCATTGATATAATGTAGGCATGTATTCCGAATATAGTCATACGTGCTTATGGAAAAGAACTTGCATGACATCTTTTGTCCTACCCTCCCGTGGCAGTGGGGTCCTTACGGAAACTAAGGGATATTAAGGTCTCCTTTTAATAGAGTACCGGAACAAAGCATTAACACATAGTGAATACATGAACTCCTCAAACTACGGTCATCACCGGTAAGTATCCCGATTATTGTCACTTCGGGGTTAACGGATCATAACACATAATAGGTGACTATAGACTTGCAAGATAAGATCAAGAACACTCATATATTGATGAAAACATAATAGGTTCAGATCTGAAATCATGGCACTCGGGCCCTAGTGAAAAGCATTAAGCATAGCAAAGTAATAGCAAAACCCATCTCAGAACATAGTGGACACTAGGGATCAAACCCTAACAAAACTAAATTGATTACATGATAGATCCCATCCAACCCATCACCGTCCAGCAAGCCCACGATGGAATTACTCACACACGACGGTGAGCATCATGAAATTGGTGATGGAGGATCGTTGATGATGACGATGGCGACGGATTCCCCTCTCTGGAGCCCTGAACGGACTCCAGATCAGCCCTCCCGAGAGGTTTTAGGGCTTGGCGGCGGCTCTGTATCGTAAAACGCGATGAATTCTTCTCCCTAATTTTTTCTCCCCGAAACACAATATATAGAGTTGGAGTTGGAGTCAGAGAGGCAACAGGGGGCCTACGAGGTAGGGGGGCGTGCCCTAGGGGGGCAGGCGCGCCCCCACCCTCATGGAGTGGTGGTGGGCCCCCTGGCCTTCATCTTTTGCAGGTATTTTTCATATTTTCTGAAAAGTTGCTCCGTGAAGTTTCAGGTCATTCCAAGAATGTTTGTTTCATGCAAGTTAGAGATAGATCCATTCAAATTATGCAAGTTAGAGTCCAAAACAAGGGGAAAAGTGTTTGGAAAATTAGATACATTGGAGACGTATCAACTCCCCCAAGCTTAAACCTTTTCTTGTCATCAAGCAATTCAGTTGACAAACTGAAAGTGATAAAGAAAACCTTTTACAAACTCTGTTTGCTCTTGTTGTTATAAATATGTAAAGCCAGCATTCAAGTTTTCAGCAGAGATTATAACTAACCACATTCGCAATAACGCTCGGGTCTCAAGTTTACTCATATCAATAGCATAATCAACTAGCGAGGAATAATAATAAATCTCGGATGACAACACTTTCTCAAAACAATCATGATATGATAGAACAAGATGGTATCTCGCTAGCCCTTTCTGAGATTGCAAAACATAAATGCAGAGCACCTTTAAATACCAAGGACTGACTAGACATTGTAATTCCTGGTAAAAGAGATCCAGTCAAGTCATACTCAATGTAAACTAATAATAATGAATGCAAATTACAGCGGTGCTCTCCAACTGGTGCTTTTTAATAAGAGGACGATGACTCGGCATGAAAGTAAATAGATAGGCCCCTCGCGAAGGGAAGCAGGGATTTGTAGAGGTGCCAGAGCTCGGTTTTGAAATAGAGGTGAATAATGTTTTGAGCGGTATACTTTCATTGTCAACATAACAACCAAGAGATGGCGATATCTTCCATGCTACACACATTATAGGCGGTTCCCAAACAGACTGGTGAAGTTTATACTCCCCCTTCCACCAACAATCATCAATCCATGGCTTGCCCAAAATAATGAGTGCCTCCAACTAACAACAGTCCCAGGGGGAGTTTTGTTTGCAATTATTTTGATTTAGTTTGCATAAAGCATGGGACTGGGCATCCCGATGACCAGCCATTTATCTCGTGAGTGAGGAGCGGAGTCCACTCCTCTTGAGAATAACCCGCCTAACATGGAAGATACAGACAACCCTAGTTGATACATGAGCTATTCGAGCATACAAAACAAGATATTTATTTGAAGGTTTAGAGTTTGGCACATACAAATTTACTTGGAACGGCTGGTAGATATCGTATATAGGTAGGTATAGTGGACTCATGTGGAATAACTTTGGGGTTTAAGGGATTGGATGCACAAGCAGTATTCCCACTAGCAAAAGACTGGGAAGCGACCAACTAGAGAGTGACAACAGTCATGAACATGCATTAAAATTAATAAACACCGAATGCAAGCATGAGTAGGATATAATCCACCATCAACATAAATATCGTGAAGGCTATGTTGATTTTGTTTCTACTACATGCGTGAACATGCGCCAAGTCAAGTCACTTAAATCATTCAGAGGAGGATACCACCCTTTCATACCACATCATAACCATTTCAATAGAATGTTGGCACGCAAGGTAAACCATTATAACTCATAGCTAATCAAGCATGGCACAAGAAACTATGATCTCTAGTTGTCATTGCAAACATGTTTATTCATGATAGGCTGAATCAGGAACAATGAACTAATCATATTTACAAAAACAAAAGAGGTCGAGTTCATACTAGCTTTTCTCATCTCAATAAGTTCATCATATATCGTCATAATTGTCTTTCACTTGCACGACCGAACGATGTGAATAATAATAATAGTGCACGTGCATTGGACTAAGCTAGAATCTGCAAGCATTCAATAAACTGGAGAAGACAAGGCAATATGGGCTCTTTTGTCAGATCAACATTTATGCATATGAGAGCCACTCCAACAATTTAATCATGGTCTTCTCCTATCGACCCCCAAAGAAAAATAAAATAAATAAAATTATTTACACGAGAAAGCTCCCAACAAGCAAAAGAAGAACAGGAAATATTTTTGGGTTTTCTTTTTAATTACTACTACAAGCATGGAAATTAAATTAATTAAAAGCTACAACTAAATTTATTTTTTGGTTTTTCTTAAGGTTTATTAAACACAGAAGAAGAAAGCATAAAAAGGAAAATAAACTAGCATGGATGATACAATGAAAAAGTATGGGCACCAACATCTAGCAATGAGTGTGTGAACATAAATGTAATGTCGTTGAGAAATACGTACTCCCCCAAGCTTAGGCTTTTGGCCTAAGTTGGTCTATGGCCACGGCTGGCCTGGCGGATATCCATAATAGTAGCTGGGGTTGTACTGTGATGCAGCGGCTATCGCCTGCTGAGCTGCAGCGTGGCGACGAGCGGCCTCCGCTCTCCTCTCGTACTCATCTGCCTCCTCTCTGGTAATAGTATATCTTCCTTTTGCCTGATGATCAAAGAAGGCAGGAGCAGGGAGAGTAATATGGACAGCACGGCGTCTGTCAAAGATTAGTCGATACTGGAGAGGTGATTCATTCCTCTCGACAAACAGATGGTGAACCATAGCATTAAAGTCTAGGTAAGCAGGAGGTAATTCAATATCATCTTCGTGTATGGCTATACCAAGAAAATTAGCTATGCGGGTTGCATAAATTCCTCCAAAGAAATCTCCATTAAATCTATTAAGATGCAACCTACGTGCAACAATGGCTCCCAAATTATAAGATTTATCTCCTAACACAACACTCCTAAGAATACTAAGGTCAGGGACACACATGTCACATGCCTCATCTTTACCATTAATGCATCTACCTATGAAGAGAGCAAAATAATGTATAGAAGGAAAGTGAATGCTCCCTATGGTAGCTTGTGTAATATCTCTAGATTCTCCCACAATTATGCTAGCAAGAAAATCTCTAAATTCAGATTTGCGAGGATCCCTTATACTACCCCATTGAGGAAGTTTGCAAGCAGTGGTAAAATACTCTAAGTCCATAGTATAAGAATTTTCATAAAGATCAAACAAGACAGTTGGGGAATTACGTGAAGTTGAAAATTCAAACCTCCTCACAAAGGTACTGGTGAGGTTGTGATACGGACTGCACTTCTCTTCCTCGAAGCTCACAAGATCGGCGTTACGCAAATATGCGTTGAATTCTTCCTTAATTCCTGCTCGATCCATAAAATTTTCAGAAGGCCACTCACAAGGACGCACTTGAGCGTCTCTTGGTGGTTCTTCATCAGCATCACGCATTGCAAGCCTAGGTCCTTGCTTCCTTGAGGAACCACCTTGGAACATTTTCCTAAGCATTTTTCTTCCTCTGAAAAATTCTGAAATTTTTTAGTAACTTCAAAATAAAAGTAAGCCAAACTCAATAATATTGATAGCAACTACTCCTACAAGTGCCTAGGGCCTATATCATGCATCAAAACTACTTTTGACCATATAAATTTGACATGCAAGCTCAAGAACAGGGTCACCTAAGCAGCAAAAATTTGCAATGAATAAAGCACTAGAACAAAAACTAATTGGACTAATGGAGGAGTCACATACCAAGGAACAATCTCCCCAAGCAGTTTTGTGAGAGGTGCATTGAGCAGGGAGATCGAAAATGGCAGCAAAACGAGCTTGGACTCGGGTTTGAGCTGTATATTCGTGTTTGTGGGAGGAAGAAGAAGTGTGTGGGTGAATGGATAAGTGGAGGAGGGCCACCGTGGGCCCACGAGGTAGGGGGGCGCGCCCAGGGGGTAGGGCATGCCCTCCACCCTCGTGGGCAGGTGGTTGGCCCCCCTGCTATGTTCTCAGTGCCAAATATTCTCAAATATTCTAGAAAAAATCATATTTAAATTTCAGGGCATTTGGAGAACTTTTATTTTTGTGGTATTTTTATATTGCACGGATAATCAGATAACCGACAGAAAAATATTTATTTTTGTTTTATTAAATAAAAAAACAGAAAGTAAAAGTGGGGTACAAAAGGTTGTGCTCTCTAATTTCGTCCATCTCATGATCATCAAAAGGAATCCACTAACAAGGTTGATCAAGTCTTGTTAACGAACTCATTCCGAATAACATGGAACCAGAGAAATTTCGAATAACACTATGTTACCTCAACAGGGATATGCACATCCCCAATAATAAGAATATCATATTTCTTCTTGAAAGTAGGAAGAGGAAATTCAAAACCTCCAAATATAATCGATGGAATTTTTCCAATAGAGTTGATACTATGAACTTGAGGTTGTTTCCTCAGAAAGTGTATCGTATGCTCATTACCATTAACATGAAAAGTGACATTACCTTTAGTGCAATCAATAACAGCCCCTGCAGTATTCAAAAAGGGTCTTCCAAGAATAATAGACATACTATTGTCCTCGGGAATATCAAGAATAACAAAGTCCGTTAAAATAGTAACGTTTGCAACTACAACAGGCACATCCTCACAAATACCGACAGGTATAGCAGTTGATTTATCAGCCATTTGCAGAGATATTTCATTAGGTGTCAACTTATTCAAATCAAGTCTACGATATAAAGAGAGAGGCATAACACTAACACCGGCTCCAAGATCAGATAAAGAAGTTTTAACATAGTTTCTTTTAATAGAGCATGGTATAGTGGGTACACCGGGATCTCCTAGTTTCTTTGGTATTCCACCCTTAAAACTATAATTAGCAAGCATGGTGGAAATTTCAGCTTCCGGTATCTTTCTTTATTAGTAACAATTTCTTTCATATACTTAGCATAAGGATTCATTTTGAGCATATCAGTTAATCGCATACGCAAAAAGATAGGTCTAATCATTTCAGCAAAGCACTCAAAATCCTCATCATCCTTTTTCTTGGATGGTTTGGGAGGAAAAGGCATGGGTTTCTGAACCCAAGGCTCACTTTCTTTACCATGTTTCCTCGCAACAAAGTCTTTCTTATCATAACGTTGATTCTTTGATTGTGGGTTATCAAGATCAATAGCAGGTTCAATTTCTACATCATTATCATTACTAGGTTGAGCATCATCATGAACTTTATCAGTAACATTATTACTAGTTTCAGGTTCATTACCAGATTGTGTTTCAGCATCAGAAATAGAAATATCATTTGGTGTCACATCCCTAGCTTCAGGATTTGCTCTAGGTTAACTTCATGTGTGATTCATGTCTATATTTTTGAAACTTGAATTGAGGAATATTGGAAGCCTCAAAACCCTAAATAAAAGAGGGGCAAAAACCCTAGAAATCTCATTCATTGCTCCAAAAGGCTCTTCTTAAATGTTTGATAATTTTTGGTAAGGGTTCTGGTCCCAACCAAAATATTGAACATTTTTAAGGATTTATTTTTGGGACTTTGAATTTAAATCTTTAGCTATTTGAATTTGAGTTATATTCATATAATTAGAATATAATTTCAAATACCCCTGAAATATTTTATGAGCTTTTTGGAAAAAGTCCATCTAGCAACATAAATTATTCAGAGGATATTTGGCACTGTTTTGAATTTGTTTAAATTTGAAAACAGTGGCAAAAGAATTAAATAAAAACAAACAGAACAGAAAAATATAACACAGAAATTACCTGGACCTTACCTAGCAGCCACCCACAGCCCAACACTGTGCAGCCCACCTGCGCAGGCCCGGCCCACCTCCTCCCCTTGTCTTCTTCCTCCCCTCGCACCGAAGCAGCTCGGTGGCGAGCGCCGACGCTGCCTCGGCCACCTCCTGCTTCCTCTCGTCGCCCTGGACTCCGTCCGCAACGCCACGCAACCCCTGGCCCTTCTCACTCCCTCTGGACCGCTCCCCCTCCCCTGGCTCTCTCTTTCCCTCTCTTCCTGTGATCCCCGAGCGCACCCGGGAGCGCCGCTCGCCGTAGCCATGACCGCGGCCACCCCCTCCCCTCTCCGACGTGCTCCCGAGCTCCTGCACCTCGTCGCCAACCCCCTCACCGAGCCACGTGACCGGAAGGGCCCCGAGCAGCCGCCATCGTCATCATTCCCAAGCTTCGGCCCGACGCCGTTCTCCGTCGAATTCGGCCACTCCGGCGCGCCCCCGAGCCCACTGACCCTCCCTACAGCTCCGTGGTGAGCCTCTGTGCAGACCCCCTCTCTCTCCCCTCGTGTTTGCGAGCCCTAGGCCATAGTTCCGTCGAGACCGAGACCTCACCGGCGCCGGACTTGTCGCCATCGTCGTTTTGGTTCACCTCCGTTCAAACCGAGCACGCAGGCGTACTCAGAGCACTCCCAGGAGTCCGTAGCACGCCCCAGCCCCTCCTGCCGTGCTCCCTAACCCCGACCCCAGGATTGCCCGAGCTCCGGCCGCCGCCTCGCTCGCCGTCGGCACCGATTCCGGCCGCCCCGAGTGCAACTGACTCCACCAGGAGCTTCGGCTTGTCCCCAGCTCCTCCTAGATGCCCTCCGCGGCCCATTTGGTCGCCGGAGTGGCCAAAACCACTCTCGCCGCCGCGCTAATGGTCGCCGCCGGCGAAACTCCGGCAGGAGCCGACGTGGCCAGTCATTAGGGCCTAACTACCCCCGCTAACCAACCCCCTAGGCCACTGACAGTGGGCCCCAGGGCTTAGTCAGAGCTAACCAGCCCGGGTCAACGCGGGATTAGTCCCTGTGTCACTGACCAGTGGACCCCACTGGTCAGGTTTGACCCGGGGCAGCCCTGTTGACTTGCTGACGCAAGCATGACGCAGTGCTGATGTCATAATTAATTTTCTGGAATTGTTTTAATTCTAAATAATCAGAAAATTCCAGAAAATGTCTAAAACTTCTAAAAATCATAGAAAATTAACCGTAACTCCAAATTAAATAATTTATATATGAAAAATTATCAGAAAAATTCAAGGAATCCGTCTGTACCATTTTCATGCATGTTAGAACAACTTATCACTACTGTTTAGGGCAAATGAAGTGAATGACATTTGAATAATCACATATGGAGTTTGAATTTGAATCTTGTATTCAAACCAACTTCATTTAATCTGGTTTTAGGTGCATTAGCCCAAAACACATTCATATTGCCATGTCATAGCATGCATCATATTGTGCATTGCATTGATCGTGTCTTTTCTGTATTTGCCGGTATTTGTCCCCTCTCGATAGACGTGTACCGATGATGTGATCGTTGACACTGATGAAGACTCAATGTTATCTTCAGAAGTGCCAGGCAAGCAAAACCCCCTTGTTCATTCCGATACAATCCTACTCTCTCGCTCCTGCTCTCTTTTAATGCATTAGGACAACACCGATTCATCTGTTACTTGCTGCGGTAGCTGAACCCCTTTATCCTTTGCATGACCTGTCATTGCCACAGTAAATAGATGAAACCCACTAGCATGAGTAGGAGTTGTTTGAGCCCTGATGTGCCTACTCATTCATGTTTGTTTGTCATGCCTGCTACTGCTTAGAGTTGAGTCAGGTCTGATTCATCGGGGATGAATCAGAGGCGTGTGAACATGTCCTACTGTGTGTGAGCTAAGTGTGTGAACACGATTTGGTAAAGGTAGCGGTGAGAGGCCATGTAGGAGTACATGGTGGGTTGTCTCATTGTAGCCGTCCTCAGGAACTGAGTTCTGTGTTTGTGATCCATGATTCAGCTACTACCATACATTGGGCCCTGAAATATGACCCCGCTCGACTTCTTATTCACCCTTGTCCTCTGTCCAGGAGTTGCAAGTAGTTTCTGGTGTTTGTAGTATGCTGGAGGCCGTGGACAGCGCTGACCGTAGGGGTGGGCTGTGATGCGGTAGGCACGTGGCCGGGTAAACCGGGCGCCCGTTTGGTGTCACGGAACCCTGTTCACATCGTTTGGGGCTGTGAGCGAAACTCCGGCCGGATCTCCTCATGGATGGAATCCGAATAGGCGATAAACCTGGACTAGAGACTTGAGTGTTTAGGTAGGTCGTGGTCTACACCCACGTCGGCTTTCGCTTGAAGTCTGCCGAGCACATGTCGTGTGCAGACGCTAAGTGGTGAAAACATGTATGAAGAAGTACACCCCTGCAGGGTTAATATGATCTATTCGAATAGCCGTGTCCGCGGAAAAGGACTTCTGGGTTGCTTATATCAGTTCATAGACAAGTGAAAGTGGATACTCTAAAATATGCAAGATAAGCGTGAGTGCTATGGATGGCGTTCTCGTAGGGAGACGGGAGCGGATCCATAGAGGTGTATTGATATGGTGAATATGTGGACTCGTGTGCGCCACCTCAAAAAAAGTTACTCGCAGTCGTAGTCTAGGATAGCCACCGATTCGAAGCTGGCTTGCTGCAGTTAAACCCCACCACCCCTTTGTTGATAATGATGCATATGTAGATAGTTCTGATGTAAGTCTTGCTGGGTACATTTGTACTCACGTTTGCCTATTTTATGTTTTTGCAGAGAGACTTCAGTCTCACTAGTATTTCCGCGTGGTCTTCGACGTTTAGCTTGATACCTCAGCTACGATCTTGTGCCCCGGCAGGATCTGATAGATAGACAGGCTTCTCAGCCTTTTTCATTTATAGATGTCTGTACCCAGACATGATAGTTTCCGCTTGTGCTTTGACTTGTATGCTCTGAGTGTTGGGTCATGAGACCCATGTTTGTAATATCTCGCTCCTCGGAGCCTATTGAATAAATACTTGAGTCGTAGAGTCATTTTGTGATGCCATGTTGTATTGCACATATCGAGCATATTGTGTGTATGTTATTGAAATGCTTGGTATGTGTGGGATCTGACCATCTAGTTGTTTATCTTTAGTAGCCTCTCTTACCGGGAAATGTCTCCTAGTGTTTCCACCGAGCCATGGTAGCTTGCTACTGCTCCGGAACACTTAGGCTGGCCGGCATGTGTCCTTCTTCGTTCCTGTGTCTGTCCCTTCGGGGAAATGTCACGCTTTGAGTACCGGAGTCCTGTTAGCCCGCTACAGCCCGGTTTACCGGAGTCCTGCTAGCCCAGTGCTACAGCCCGGACCCATTTGCTGATGACCGACACGTTCGAAGCTGGGTCATGGATGCCTGTCCCTGTAAGTCTGTGCCACTTTGGGTTTACGACTAGTCATGTCAGCCCGGGCTCCTTATCATATGGATGCTAGCGACACTATCATATATGTGAGCCAAAAGGCGCAAACGGTCCCGGGCAAAGGTAAGGCGACACCCGTGGGGATACCGTGCGTGAGGCCGCAAAGTAATATGAGGTGTTACCGGCTAGATCGATGTGACATTGAGTCGGGGTCCTGACAGCGTTGGTATCAGAGCTTGACTGCCTGTAGGATTACCAAGCCAAACTGGTCGAAGTTGAGTCTAGAAATTCTTTAGTTATATAAGGGAATTGATTGTGGGATGGAACGTAAGGCTCTTTTACTCCTTATACCTCATGCCCTTCTGATCTGAGTCATCTTACCTTTCCTACGGGGATTAAGAACTAGGCTATCTCTTCTTTCTATCAGGATCACGTGTTACTAATCCGTAGACTTATAAGAGTGTTGGATTTAAGTCTCAGTCTAGTTCCTACCACTTCCGTATGATAATTGCTGATCTCGGAACCTTGATATTGTGCTTCTAAGTGGTTATGCCACCATTTTTGTGAATGTCTCAAATCTTTTCTGAGCATTTACAGTCGTTATGCTGTCCGAGTCATCACAGGTTTCTAAATAGTTTGAAGCAATTTGCAAATTCTTTCCTCCCGTTTCGATGTTCCTTTGGGCCAGATTAACCACACTAATCGGTGAGTTGAGGTACTTGATTGCCTTGACATATATGTTGGAGCTGGTATTATGACCCTAGGTGTCTTAGGGGATCATCTAGTAATTTAGCCATGATTTGTGTCCCAGTGTGATGATTCTGGCCTTTACTCTCGAAAGCATCCCGTGATGCTACTTAGTAATAGGTATTCTATTCCTGGGTCCTTAAAACCCGAGATTCACTCTACCTACTTCATGTTGATAGTAATTGCTAGTGCCTTTAGGATATTAGTAACCTTTGCATTAGTCCTCGATGTTCGTGGTATTCCTTTCTTCCAAATACTATGAACCGCTTATGGCAGATGTTCCTCGCTGATCGAAAGACCACAATCAGAGTGCTCTCGATGGGTTCTCGATTCTACATTGTGACTCTGCCAGTTCTACCTTTCTGCATGGGTTATCCGGAAGAATTATGTGGAATTCGTTCGACATGCTAAACCATGCATCCACAACTCAGAAAATTGTATGTTCCTTTGAGTTGTCCCTCTTTAGTTGCATTCTGACCCTCGTCTATCAATTGATAGTCAGGAGTAATTGTGCATTCGTGTTGTCAATGCTTATTACTCTTGTGGTCCGTCAAGCCATTCTGTCCTGAATGACTTGGAGAAACAAACTCCAGTACCTCATCCATATCCAGGATTGGGTCAAAGAAGTTGTGCTCCGCAGATCAAATTGCTAATCCAGCTTTTGTTCTGCTCTACCTTGGAGTATTACATATTTTTATATCAAGATTGTTATAGGAATTGCACACCATCCTATGAACTCTTGGTACAGTGATACTTCTTGCCATCACTGTTCATTCCTCGGTTCCTGTGTTATTGTAACCGGAATGCCGACAAGTGGATCGTGGCGTGTGAAATCAATACTGCTAGCAACTTTGTTGCTTGGTAGTTAAATGGACGATAACCTCATTCTCAGCATATTGATTATTGAATCGTCACCCTAAGACTGATCGTGCTATCTAGTTCTTATTTCGGTGCACCCTTCGATTGATGAGTTAGGATCTTGTCAAGTCCTCACTCATTTGATCATATCGTCTTGCCCTCAAAAGCGAGAATGTTCTCGAGCTTAGTAACATACCGGTGGTTCATGATTTTCTGAATATCTTCTCGGAAGTATCACCAGGTCGTCACCTGACCGTTATGTTAAGCCCGTGATCAAATTGGTTTCTTGTGAACCACCGTCTCTCCAAGAATCGGTGTTAGATATCCCTGAGCTAGTTGGTTAAGCTAGACAACAACTTGGAGAGTTGGAAGATAAAAGCTTGTCTGACTTAGTTCGTTCCAAAGGGATATTCTTGTGTAGTGTGTGTTGAAGAAGGATGATATCTTCATCGATTGGTCCTTGTGATCAGTTGCTGGACCTATTGTCTTATCAATCCTTTGATTTGAGTGTGGGCTATCGTCAAATCAAATCAGTACCAACGATGCTCGTAGTGTTGTCTTATTCGTGGTTGATCCCTCGAGCATACACCATTATATCTTTTAGGTCTGACCAATGCTATCACTTGTTCACTTAACTATGGAATTCCTTTTAAAAGGAAACCTAGATGAATTGTTGTTGAGCCCATTGACAACATCCTTATCTCCTCCATAATTTTGTTGAACATTAAGCTAGTGTTGGAAATTTTTGAAAGCATTTGTTCATGCTAACTCATGAAGTATATGTTTGGATAAAAGAAGTGACTTCCTTTGATTCACGTGCTTTTGATGTAAGTTGCCGACGTGAATTCGAGAAAGCATGTTTTTGCCTCCTTTGGAATCATCCCAAATCAGTCATGCACACGTGCGAAGTATTCTGTGGTCTGGAGATTTGCAACCTCCATTCTATATGTATATCCTAGCACACCAAGCCACTGATTGAGTTGTTCAAAGATAAAGGAGTCTGTCCAAGGTGAACTCTTTGGACTTCCACGCGTGGAGACTTCGATGTCATTAATGATGGCTCCCCCTCCTGAACTCGGTAGTGTTTTATTATAAGACTACTTCGTGGTCATGCTTGTCTGGGACAACGTGTTCACATGTTTGTAGCAGAACCAGCTCATGTTTTGGAGCTTACTATCGTAGTTCATTCCCCGAGAATCTCGCAACGTCATCTCGTCGATTTGTGTTGCAAACTTTTGTTTTCCTTCCCAGACTCGATGAGTCTGGAATATCCTGACACCAACCAGATCTGAATCTTAGGCAGATATGATGGGTTGGAACATTTCCCAAGAACTATAATATTGGTCTCTCGATAACCGGTAAGGTGGATGTCGTGGCCAACACACCCATCCGGTAGACCTATTATTATAGTATCTTATTTGATGGAATTGGCCACCTCCCCATAGGGATTTCGTAGGATTTACTCTCTAGTTGCCCCTATGGATCTTTGTGTTCCCGATGTCCGACCTTTTACTTGATGTTCTAGTTATCAAACCATATCTATGAATGGGATACACTAGCACGTCAAAGAGAACATTAGAAGCGGAGTGCTAAATGTCTCTCGGTCGATCATCCAGATTTTGTTTCCTTGGCCTCGCTAAGGTGAAAACTGAGAAAGTGTTATCTTCCTTTGCATCTGCATCCTCCATCACCATTCATCATGGTAGTAAGTTGTGCTACCGGACCCTTGACACGGATGTTGGTAAAACCTTGATGAATGTGGAAATGCTTAAGTTCTTGAGAGCACGCACAAGCGCTACGTCTTATCATCGGCACTAGCTGGGATTGCCCCAGATTCTTCGGTTATGCTATAACCACTCCAACAGTGAATTCACTCTTTATTGTTGGGTTCTTCCCCAGTTACCAGAATCATTCCCAGCATTTGCATTTTGTTCCCAGCTTGCACCACCAATGTCCCCTCCATTTCCGGTGATAAGCAAAAATCATCCATTACGTTGTCTTCAACAAGGTAATCCACATCATACAAGTCCGAGTATGCCATTCTACCGACCCCCTCCAAACGATTGCTGTGATTTGCCTTAGGCTGATATAGAGAGTCTCAATGATCTCTATATCAAAAGTAATTCTTTTTGCCACTTAAGATAATAATCTACGAATCACCCTCCTCCAGGATGTTTCGTCGTGGTATCATGGCAACTCAACTCCTCGCTACGTTGACAATCGTTTGCCACCTTCTTAAGTGTGGAATTGTTGTCCACCTAGTGAACCTTCGTCATCCGTTTCTTTCCACCCCTCTTGATGTGTATCTCATGTCTCAACCCGAGAGATGGTCCTATGTCTCATTCCGTGAGTTGTTCGATCTTCAAGAAGATCGACCCTTCTAGAGTCTCCTTCTTCCCTCCATGTCATGTTGGCAGGATTTCTCAGAACAAGACATCAAGACAATGATGGTAAATGAATCAACGTTCAACTGAAGTGCACCCTGGATCGTGAAGATTGTACTAGTTTGCGTTCCCCTTTCACCTTACCCTACGCTTGAATCTCGAGACGAGATTCTTGTTTAGTGGGGGTGAGTTGTCACATCCCTAGCTTCAGGATTTGCTCTAGGTTAACTTCATGTGTGATTCATGTCTATATTTTTGAAACTTGAATTGAGGAATATTGGAAGCCTCAAAACCCTAAATAAAAGAGGGGCAAAAACCCTAGAAATCTCATTCATTGCTCCAAAAGGCTCTTCTTAAATGTTTGATAATTTTTGGTAAGGGTTCTGGTCCCAACCAAAATATTGAACATTTTTAAGGATTTATTTTTGGGACTTTGAATTTAAATCTTTAGCTATTTGAATTTGAGTTATATTCATATAATTAGAATATAATTTCAAATACCCCTGAAATATTTTATGAGCTTTTTGGAAAAAGTCCATCTAGCAACATAAATTATTCAGAGGATATTTGGCACTGTTTTGAATTTGTTTAAATTTGAAAACAGTGGCAAAAGAATTAAATAAAAACAAAACAGAACAGAAAAATATAACACAGAAATTACCTGGACCTTACCTAGCAGCCACCCACAGCCCAACACTGTGCAGCCCACTTGCGCAGGCCCGGCCCACCTCCTCCCCTTGTCTTCTTCCTCCCCTCGCACCGAAGTAGCTCGGTGGCGAGCGCCGACGCTGCCTCGGCCACCTCCTGCTTCCTCTCGTCGCCCTGGACTCCGTCCGCAACGCCACGCAACCCCTGGCCCTTCTCACTCCCTCTGGACCGCTCCCCCTCCCCTGGCTCTCTCTTTCCCTCTCTTCCTGTGATCCCCGAGCGCACCCGGGAGCGCCGCTCGCCGTAGCCATGACCGCGGCCACCCCCTCCCCTCTCCGACGTGCTCCCGAGCTCCTGCACCTCGTCGCCAACCCCCTCACCGAGCCACGTGACCGGAAGGGCCCCGAGCAGCCGCCATCGTCATCATTCCCAAGCTTCGGCCCGACGCCGTTCTCCGTCGAATTCGGCCACTCCGGCGCGCCCCCGAGCCCACTGACCCTCCCTACAGCTCCGCGGTGAGCCTCTGTGCAGACCCCCTCTCTCTCCCCTCGTGTTTGCGAGCCCTAGGCCATAGTTCCGTCGAGACCGAGACCTCACCGGCGCCGGACTTGTCGCCGTCGTCGTTTTGGTTCACCTCCGTTCAAACCGAGCACGCAGGCGTACTCAGAGCACTCCCAGGAGTCCGTAGCACGCCCCAGCCCCTCCTGCCGTGCTCCCTAACCCCGACCCCAAGATTGCCCGAGCTCCGGCCGCCGCCTCGCTCGCCGTCGGCACCGATTCCGGCCGCCCCGAGTGCAACTGACTCCACCAGGAGCTTCGGCTTGTCCCCAGCTCCTCCTAGATGCCCTCCGCGGCCCATTTGGTCGCCGGAGTGGCCAAAACCACTCTCGCCGCCGCGCTAATGGTCGCCGCCGGCGAAACTCCGGCAGGAGCCGACGTGGCCAGTCATTAGGGCCTAACTACCCCCGCTAACCAACCCCCTAGGCCACTGACAGTGGGCCCCAGGGCTTAGTCAGAGCTAACCAGCCCGGGTCAACGCGGGATTAGTCCCTGTGTCACTGACCAGTGGACCCCACTGGTCAGGTTTGACCCGGGGCAGCCCTGTTGACTTGCTGACGCAAGCATGACGCAGTGCTGATGTCATAATTAATTTTCTGGAATTGTTTTAATTCTAAATAATCAGAAAATTCCAGAAAATGTCTAAAACTTCTAAAAATCATAGAAAATTAACCGTAACTCCAAATTAAATAATTTATATATGAAAAATTATCAGAAAAATTCAAGGAATCCATCTGTACCATTTTCATGCATGTTAGAACAACTTATCACTACTGTTTAGGGCAAATGAAGTGAATGACATTTGAATAATCACATATGGAGTTTGAATTTGAATCTTGTATTCAAACCAACTTCATTTAATCTGGTTTTAGGTGCATTAGCCCAAAACACATTCATATTGCCATGTCATAGCATGCATCATATTGTGCATTGCATTGATCGTGTCTTTTCTGTATTTGCCGGTATTTGTCCCCTCTCGATAGACGTGTACCGATGATGTGATCGTTGACACTGATGAAGACTCAATGTTATCTTCAGAAGTGCCAGGCAAGCAAAACCCCCTTGTTCATTCCGATACAATCCTACTCTCTCGCTCCTGCTCTCTTTTAATGCATTAGGAAAACACCGATTCATCTGTTACTTGCTGCGGTAGCTGAACCCCTTTATCCTTTGCATGACCTGTCATTGCCACAGTAAATAGATGAAACCCACTAGCATGAGTAGGAGTTGTTTGAGCCCTGATGTGCCTACTCATTCATGTTTGTTTGTCATGCCTGCTACTGCTTAGAGTTGAGTCAGGTCTGATTCATCGGGGATGAATCAGAGGCGTGTGAACATGTCCTACTGTGTGTGAGCTAAGTGTGTGAACACGATTTGGTAAAGGTAGCGGTGAGAGGCCATGTAGGAGTACATGGTGGGTTGTCTCATTGTAGCCGTCCTTAGGAACTGAGTTCTGTGTTTGTGATCCATGATTCAGCTACTACCATACATTGGGCCCTGAAATATGACCCCGCTCGACTTCTTATTCACCCTTGTCCTCTGTCCAGGAGTTGCAAGTAGTTTCTGGTGTTTGTAGTATGCTGGAGGCCGTGGACAGCGCTGACCGTAGGGGTGGGCTGTGATGCGGTAGGCACGTGGCCGGGTAAACCGGGCGCCCGTTTGGTGTCACGGAACCCTGTTCACATCGTTTGGGGCTGTGAGCGAAACTCCGGCCGGATCTCCTCATGGATGGAACCCGAATAGGCGATAAACCTGGACTAGAGACTTGAGTGTTTAGGTAGGTCGTGGTCTACACCCACGTCGGCTTTCGCTTGAAGTCTGCCGAGCACATGTCGTGTGCAGACACTAAGTGGTGAAAACATGTATGAAGAAGTACACCCCTGCAGGGTTAATATGATCTACTCGAATAGCCGTGTCCGCGGAAAAGGACTTCTGGGTTGCTTATATCAGTTCATAGACAAGTGAAAGTGGATACTCTAAAATATGCAAGATAAGCGTGAGTGCTATGGATGGCGTTCTCGTAGGGAGATGGGAGCGGATCCATAGAGGTGTATTGATATGGTGAATATGTGGACTCGTGTGCGCCACCTCAAAAAAAGTTACTCGCAGTCGTAGTCTAGGATAGCCACCGAGTCGAAACTGGCTTGCTGCAGTTAAACCCCACCACCCCTTTGTTGATAATGATGCATATGTAGATAGTTCTGATGTAAGTCTTGCTGGGTACATTTGTACTCACGTTTGCCTATTTTATGTTTTTGCAGAGAGACTTCAGTCTCACTAGTATTTCCGCGTGGTCTTCGACGTTTAGCTTGATACCTCAGCTACGATCTTGTGCCCCGGCAGGATCTGATAGATAGACAGGCTTCTCAGCCTTTTTCATTTATAGATGTCTGTACCCAGACATGATAGTTTCCGCTTGTGCTTTGACTTGTATGCTCTGAGTGTTGGGTCATGAGACCCATGTTTGTAATATCTCGCTCCTCGGAGCCTATTGAATAAATACTTGAGTCGTAGAGTCATTTTGTGATGCCATGTTGTATTGCACATATCGAGCATATTGTGTGTATGTTATTGAAATGCTTGGTATGTGTGGGATCTGACCATCTAGTTGTTTATCTTTAGTAGCCTCTCTTACCGGGAAATGTCTCCTAGTGTTTCCACCGAGCCATGGTAGCTTGCTACTGCTCCGGAACACTTAGGCTGGCCGGCATGTGTCCTTCTTCGTTCCTGTGTCTGTCCCTTCGGGGAAATGTCACGCTTTGAGTACCGGAGTCCTGTTAGCCCGCTACAGCCCGGTTTACCGGAGTCCTGCTAGCCCAGTGCTACAGCCCGGACCCATTTGCTGATGACCGACACGTTCGAAGCTGGGTCATGGATGCCTGTCCCTGTAAGTCTGTGCCACTTTGGGTTTACGACTAGTCATGTCAGCCCGGGCTCCTTATCATATGGATGCTAGCGACACTATCATATACGTGAGCCAAAAGGCGCAAACGGTCCCGGGCAAAGGTAAGGCGACACCCGTGGGAATACCGTGCGTGAGGCCGCAAAGTAATATGAGGTGTTACCGGCTAGATCGATGTGACATCGAGTCGGGGTCCTGACATTTGGATTCTCAGGTCTTTCAGTAATAGGTTAGAAGCATGCAAAGTCCTATCACTTTTCTTTTCCTTCCTTTTAGAAGGACTAGGTGCATCTATATTATTTCTCTGAGAATCTTGCTCAATTCTCTTAGGGTGGCCTTTGGGATACAAAGGTTCCTGAGTCATTCTACCAGTTCTAGTAGCCACTCTAACAGCATTATCATTATTCTTACTATTCAATTCATTGAGCAAATCATTTTGAGCTTTAAGTACTTGTTCTACTTGAGTGGTAACCATAGAAGCATGTTTACTAATAAGTTTAAGTTCACCTTTAACATTAGCCATATAATCACCCAAGTGTTCAAGCATATTTGAATTGTATTTCAATTGTCTACCAAAATAAGCATTAAAATCTTATTGCCTGGCCATAAATTTATCAAACTCATCTAAGCATGGGCTAGCAAACTTGGTAAATGGGATTTCAGCTTTATCATATCTATAGAGAGAATTTACCTTTACTACCTGTGTCGGGTTATCAAGACCATGAGTTTCTTCAATAGGTAATGGATTAAGATCATGTGTTTCTTCAATAGGCGGTAAATTAAGACTGTGTATTTCTTCAATAGGCGGTAAATTCTTAACATCTTCAGCTTTAATACCCTTTTCATTCATAGACTTCTTTGCCTCTTGCATATCTTCACGACTAAGAAATAGAATACCCCTCTTCTTCGAAGTTGGTTTAGGAATAGGCTCAGGAATTGGCTCCGGAGGTGTCCAATTATTTTCATTTGTCAACATATTATTCAATAGAATTTCAGCTTCATCCGGTGATCTTTCCATGAAAACAGAACCAGCACAAGTATCCAGGTAATCTTTGGAAGCATCGGTTAGTCCATTATAAAAGATATCAAGTATTTAATTTTTCTTAAGAGGATGATCAGGCAAAGCATTAAGTAATTGGAGAAGCCTCCCCCAAGCTTGTGGGAGACTATCTTCTTCAATTTGCACAAAATTGTATATATCCCTTAAAGCAATTTGTTTCTTATGAGCAGGGAAATATTTAGCAGAGAAGTAAAAATCATATCCTTGGGACTACGCACACAACCAGGATCAAGAGAATTAAACCATATCTTAGCATCACCCTTTAATTAGAACGGGAATATTTTAAGGATATAAAAGTAGCGAGTTCTCTCATCTTTAGTAAACAGGGTAGCTATATCATTTAATTTAGTAAGATGTGCCACAATAGTTTCAGATTCATAGCCATGAAAAGGATCAGACTCAACCAAAGTAATTATATCAGGATCAACAGAGAATTCATAGTCCTTATCAGTAACACAGATAGGTGAAGTAGCAAAAGCCGGGTCAGGTTTCATTCTAGCATTTATAGATTAATTTTCCATTTAGCTAATAACCTCTTAAGTTCGTTTCTATCTTTGCAAGCTAAAATAGCTAAAGAAGCTTCTTGATCAAAGACATAACCCTCATGAATAACAAGTGATTCTTCATCATCACTTTCATCAGTATTATCAGATTCAATATTTTCAATCTCTCTAGCCCTAGCAATTTGTTCATCAAGAAAATCACTAAGTGGCACAGTAGTATCAGGCATAGAAGTAGTTTCATCATAAGTATCATGCATAGCAAAAGTGGCATCATGAATAACATGCGACATATCAGAACGAATAGCAGAAGCAGGTGTAGGTGTCGCAAGCTTACTCAAAACAGAAGATGAATCAACTGCAGAGCTAGATGGCAGTTCCTTACCTCCCCTCGTAGTTGAGGGATAGATCTTGGTTTTTGGATCTCTCAAGTTCTTCATAATGATAAGAAGATATATATATCCCAAGTGACTCAAAGAATAGAGCTATGCTCCCCGACAATGGCGCCAGAAAATAGTCTTGATAGCCCACAAGTATAGGGGATCGCAATAGTTTTCGAGGGTAAAGTATTCAACCCAAATTTATTGATTCGACACAAGGGGAGGCAAAGAATACTATCAAGTATTAGCAGCTGAGTTGTCAATTCAACCACACCTGGAAACTTAATATCTGCAGCAAAGTGTTTAGTAGCAAAGTAATATGATAATAGTGGAAACGGTAGCAAAAGATAACAGTAGTAAAAGTAATGTTTTTGGTATTTTGTAGCAATGATAGCAATAGCAACGGGAAAGTAAATAAGCGAAGAACAATATATGGAAAGATCGTAGGCAATGGATCGGTGATAGAGAATTATGCCGGATGCGGTTCATCATGTAACAGTCATAACCTAGGGTGACACAGAACTAGCTCCAGTTCAATGATATAATGTAGGCATGTATTCCGAATATAGTCATACGTGCTTATGGAAAAGAACTTGCATGACATCTTTTGTCCTACCCTCCCGTGGCAGCGGGGTCCTTACGGAAACTAAGGGATATTAAGGCCTCCTTTTAATAGAGTACCGGAACAAAGCATTAACACATAGTGAATACATGAACTCCTCAAACTACGGTCATCACCGGTAAGTATCCCGATTATTGTCACTTCGGGGTTAACGGATCATAACACATAATAGGTGACTATAGACTTGCAAGATAAGATCAAGAACACTCATATATTGATGAAAACATAATAGGTTCAGATCTGAAATCATGGCACTCGGGCCCTAGTGACAAGCATTAAGCATAGCAAAGTAATAACAACATCAATCTCAGAACATAGTGGACACTAGGGATCAAACCCTAACAAAACTAATTCGATTACATGATAGATCCCATCCAACCCATCACCGTCCAGCAAGCCTACGATGGAATTACTCACGCACGACAGTGAGCATCATGAAATTGGTGATGGAGGATGGTTGATGATGACGATGGCGACGGATTCCCCTCTCCGGAGCCCCAAACGGACTCCAGATCAGCCCTCCCGAGAGGTTTTAGGGCTTGGCGGTGGCTCCGTATCGTAAAATGCGATGAATTCTTCTCCCTGATTTTTTTCTCCCCGAAACACAATATATAGAGTTGGAGTTGGAGTCGGAGAGGCAACAGGGGGCCCACGAGGTAGGGGGCGCGCCCTAGGGGGGCAGGCGCGCCCCCACCCTCGTGGAGAAGTGGTGGGCCCCCTGGCCTTAATCTTTTGCAGGTATTTTTCATATTTTCTGAAAAGTTGCTCCGTGAAATTTCAGGTCATTCCGAGAACGTTTGTTTCTGCACATAAATAACACCATGGTATGCTGAAAACATCGCCAGTCCGGGTTAGTTCCATTCAAATCATGCAAGTTAGAGTCCAAAGAAAGGGCAAAAGTGTTTGGAAAAGTAGATACGTTGGAGACGTATCAAACGTCTCGATAGAGAGAACATTGAGCCCCGCGCTGCCATCGATGAGTGTCTTGGTGACGAGGACGTTGCTGATGATGGGCGAGCAGAGCATCGGGAGGGCGCCGGCTGTGGACGCACACTTGAGCTGGTCAAAAGAGTCGAAGGTGATGGCGTACTTGGACCACCTGAGCGGATGCGTCGCCTCGAGCTTGGGGAGGGCCGCGTTCATCTCGCAGGCGAACTGTTTGAAGATGCGATGGGAGGCAGGGGCCTGAGCATCGCCTAGGATGCAAGCCATGGCACGAGGCTCTTGGAAGCCCCTAGTCCCCTCCTCCTGGTGGTGGTCATCAATCCTTCTTGGTGGTGGCGGCAGCGGAGGAAGGCCAGCATTGCCCTGAGGACGGTCCTCGCGAGGCTAGTCTCTCCAAGAGCCCTCACAAGACTGGCCGTGCCAGCAGTCCTAACGAGGCTAATCGCGCCACTCCTAGCGGGGGTCGTGGCCGTCCCAGCGACCTCCGCCTTGGCCACCCCCATGGTGGTATCCTCGATCGTTGCACTCGGGGCGAAGACCGTGGCGCCCGTCGCGGATGGCCCTGAGCTCCTGGCAGTCGCTAGTGTTGTGGCTGTGCACGTTGTGGAAGACGCATAACGGGCGGCTGACCTTGGATGACTCTGGGTGGTTGCAGCCGTGCTTCATCTCTGGTTCAGCTGCAAGCATGGCCGGCCCCTTGCACTTTGTGTCCTTGGCCTTGGTTTCTTGTCTTCGGGGTCAGCCTCCAGAAGCTTGAGGAGGGAGAGGCGTCCCTCCTTAGCTCTCACACACTTTTGCCATGCTGCACATCTCCAGAGCGATGCACAGGTCCTCGTGTATGGCGAGCTCCACCTTCATCTTAACGTCGCGGATGCCATCAGTGAACGCCAAGATGATGGCCTCATCTGACACCTTGGGGATCTTGAGGCGGACAATGTTGAAGCACTAGATGTACTTCTGCAAGGTCTCTCATGGCTGCTGCTTGATGCACCGCAGGTCTCTCGCAGCTGGCTGGCGGTCGCAAGTGCCCTGGAAGTTGGCGACGAAACGCTCTCGCATCTCATCCCAGGAGGAGATCGATCCCGTGGGGAGGTTCACGAGCCATTAGCGCGCACCATCTTTGAGGGCCATGGGAAACCAATTCGCCATAACCTTCTCGTCGCTGTTGGCCGCCTCGATGCTCAGCTCATAGAGCTACAGGAACTTGGCTGGGTCGGGGGTGTCGTCGTAGTGTGGAGGCAGGTCGGGCTTGAACTTCCCTGGCCAGACGACGCTGCGCAGCTCCAGAGTGAACGCGCGGCATCCTGCCGTGGTCATGGGAGCCCGTCGTAGAGGTGGAGCCTGATCTTGGTGCTCGCGCGCCACCACTGCAGGCGGCACACAGTCTTGACATGGCGGTGCTAGGAGTGCACGCGCGTCTTCTTGCGGCCGTGGCACCACATGGCAGCTTGCCTCGTCTCACGCGGGCGCCATGCGCTGCAGATCGCGCCGAGGAGCCTCCCGCCTTGGCTCAATGATGGCATCCTTCCTAGGAGGTGGAGCAGGTGCTCCGCAAGCTACGTCACCCACGGTAGGTGGCGGGTGAGGCAGCGAGCGAAATCATGCAGGAGACTCTTCGACGATGCTGATGAGCTTGGCGATGCAGTCCAGCTAGTCCTCATAGAGTTCGTCATCTGGCCGGTAGCGCAGGAGCTTGCGTGCCATGAGCAGCGTCGCCTGTGCGTTCGCCGGACCACGACGAGCATGGGAAGGCGAAGCAGCCGGAGTCAGCGAGGGGGTGGCGGTGCGCCTGTCTCGCTGCACAGATGGATGCAGCGATGAAGCCTCCTGCTCGTGGCCCGCAGGGCCGGTGGCGGCGTTCGCCATTGGAGACGGGGGATGACGAGTGCAGCCGCCGCCCGCCGGTGCTGTCTGAGGGACGCGAGTGCTGAGGTCGTCCGGACGCTCAACACGAGCTCGGCAAGCGTCAGCCATGGGAGCGGTGGAGTGGTGACGAATCGACCGGCGGAAGAGAGGCTCCGATGAACCCCTACCTGGTGTGCCGAATGTAGGATTTCAGGCTCCAGAGACCCTTGATAGATTTGAACTCTAGGGTGCGTGCGAAGAACTCAACCTCCCCAGTCTGCCTACTCGTCGATCGCACGGCCTAGCTCGATGAACAGGAAGGAAATGGGACACAACAGTTTACCCAGGTTTGGGCCACCTTGCGGTGTAAAACCCTACTCCTTCTTTGTGGTGGATTAGCCTCGAGATGGACTGAGGATGAACTAGTACAGTGGAAGGACAACCTCAGGAGGTGTGCTCTTGAGCTGGTGAGCTGGTGGGGATGGAATGGATCCGATCCCTCTCTACGGTGGTAGCTAGGCCCTATTTATAGTGGCCTTGGTCCTCTTCCCAAATGAAGGCGGGAAGAGATCCCACAATGGCCAAATTCGAAGGGAGACATCTAGTACATCTTATCCTGACAAAAGTAGCCTTCGGCTGCAAAGCTTCTAGTCGGGACACCGTGGTGGGCTCGGTTATGACCTCCGTCCTACCGTCCTGGCGGTGTTGGTCTTGTTGCACGAGAATGGAAACCTTTGGCTGATTCCTCGGGACTCCGCGCCTGTTCCTGCATCCTTAGCACCAAAGAGGAAACTACCGTCTTGCGCTCACTGGCGCCTGCCTGGCCTTGGTCGTCATGGCTTACATCATCTGAATTTGACGAGGTGAGGCTTTCATAGGAATCTCTGCTCCTCAGGAGCTAGCTTGAGGAGGCAACTCCTCCTGGAGTTCTTGGTGTCGTCCGCCTCGCGAGGCATGGCCCATCGTGATGGTCTTGAGTCGTTAATGCTGAAGGTGGGCCATAAGGTTGCCATGCCGCTTAACTGTATGCTTCTTATTAGCGTGACACACCATAAGGATGGGTGTCAATAAAGCTAATATCTTCTCTCCTATGCTGCCACGTGCTTGAACGAATCCACCTAGCTGCTTGATAGCTTGACACCGCACGGATTGATGACTTGGGTGCGATGAGGTGGATCAATGGCGTCTTGGTGAAGGTTCCCCGACAAAGGAGCTTGGCGAGTCCTGGCCTTGGTGGTCTTGGCAACCCTGCCGGGGCGAACTGGACTTGTCCTTAGGTGTGGCCTCGACCTGGCCAGGCTCTCCTACCAGGCAAGGGAGTCCTTCCCAAGGTGTCCTTTTGCTCACTTGTTTTTCTTGGTTTTGATATGCCTGGCAAGGGTAGTTCACCTAGAGGCTCTGTTTATTTGTGCATGAGTCAGGGGGAAACAAATACCCCTGTTTGTGTACACTGACAAATGTTCATGGTGGAGGTTGCGGCGCAGAAGGCCCCTTGTGCGTATGAGATGATGGACGTCGACTTCGTGCCGGCGTCCGGGTCCCCCATGGTGTAGGCGGATCAGCGGTTCAACCTGGCGATCCTATCGAGGCCCTCTTGCAGGCGGAATCAGATGTTGTGGACATGAACAGGGTGGTGGAGTCTCAACTTGACGCAAAGCGTGCGGATGCTGCTGCCATCGAGGCCCTCCTACAGGCAGTACCGGACGTCCTAGATTGGAACCGGGCGACAGAGGCTCAACTCGACGTGGACCGCCAGATGTCGCTGCCACGGAGGCCCTCTTGCAGGCGGAACCAAACGTCGTGGACATGAACCGGGCGGTGCTCGCGTCCGTGGAGAGCGCCCGCACAATCCGCATGAACGAGTAGTTGGAGGCCGAGGACAACCACACTGCGGAAGCACACGTCAATAGCTATCACTGGTTCGCGCTGGCAGCCGAAGACGACGAGGCCAGCTCATTCCGTGACTAGTGATATTTTTTCTGAAATCGCCTGACTTTCATCATTTGGGTCAGTCGGCCATTTCAGGCAGTTGGATGAAGATCCTACGTCTCCTAACCCTTCTTCTTCCTCACTCTTGTTCTTGCCGAATAGACCACCGCACCGGTGCACATATCTTCCCCAATAGGCGTTTGGATAAACATATTGTATGAACGAAAATTAGGTGTGAGCGGTTGGATGGCTGAGTTTGGTTCGATCACATGCGGTAACACATGTCAATGAGGGTGTGTTCCCTTGGTTGGGTTTGCGGCATGCCAGTGTTGGGGAACGCAGTATTTAATGTTTTTACCTACGATCACGCAAGATCTATCTAGGAGATGCATAGAAACGAGAGGGGAGAGTGTGTCTATGTACCCTCATAGATGTTGGGGAACATAGTAATTTCAAAAAAATTCCTACGCACACGCAAGATCATGGTGATGCATAGCAACGAGAGGGGAGAGTGTTGTCCACTTACGCTCGTAGACCGAAAGCGGAAGCGTTAGCACAATGCGGTTGATGTAGTCATACGTCTTCACGACCCAACCGATCAAGTACCGAACGTACGACACCTCCGAGTTCAGCACACATTCAGTCTGATGACGTCCCTCGAACTCCGATCCAGCCGAGTGTTGAGGGAGAGTTTCGTCAGCACGACGGCGTGGTGACGATGATGATGTTCTACCACGTAGGGCTTGGCCTAAGCACCGCTACAGTATTATCGAGGTGGACTATGGTGGAGGGGGGCACCGCACACGGCTAAAAGATCAAACGATCAATTGTTGTGTCTATGGGGTGCCCCCTGCCCCCATATATAAAGGAGCAAGGGGGGTGTGGCCGGCCTAGAGAGGGGCGCGCCAGGAGGAGTCCTTCTCCTACCGGGAGTAGGACTCCCCCTTTTCGTTGTTGGACTAGGAGAGAGAGGAGAAAGAGGTGGAGGAGAAGAAGGAAGGGGGGCGCCGCCCCCCCTCTCCTTGTCCTATTTGGACTAGGGGGGAGGGGGCACGGCCCATGCCCTGGCCGCCTCTCCACTGTTTCCACCAAGGCCCACTAAGGCCCATTAAGTCCCCCCCCGGGGGGGGGGTCCGGTAACCTCCTGGTACTCCGGTAAAATCCCGATTTCACCTGGAACACTTACGATATCCGAACATAGGCTTCCAACATATCAGTATTCATGTCTCGGCCATTTCGTGACTCCTCGTCATGTCCGTGATCACATCCGGGACTCCGAACAACCTTCGGTACATCAAAACATATAAACTCATAATATAACTGTCATCGAAACGTTAAGCGTGCGGACCCTACAGGTTCGAGAACTATGTAGACATGACCGAGACACGTCTCCGGTCAATAACCAATAGAGGAACCTGGATGTTCATATTGGCTCCCACGTATTCTACGAAGATCTTTATCGGTCAGACTGCATAACAACATACGTTGTTCCCTTTGTCATCGGTATGTTACTTGCCCAAGATTCGATCATCGGTATCTCAATACCTAGTTCAATCTCGTTACCGACATGTCTCTTTACTCGTCCCGTAATACATCATCCCGTAACTAACTCATTAGTTGCAATGCTTGCAAGGCTTATAGTGATGTGCATTACCGAGTGGGCCCAGAGATACCTTTCCGACAATCGGAGTGACACATCCTAATCTCGAAATACGCCAACCCAACAAGTACCTTCGAAGACACCTATAGAGCACCTTTATAATCACCCAGTTACGTTGTGACGTTTGGTGGCACACAAAGTGTTCCTCTGGTAAACGGGAGTTGCATAATCTCCTAGTCATAGGAACATGTATAAGTCATGAAGAAAGCAATAGCAACAAACTAAACGATCGAGTGCTAAGCTAAGAAATGGGTCAAGTCAATCACATCATTCCCCTAATGATGTGATCCCGTTAATCAAATGACAACTCATGTGTATGGTTAGGAACCATAACCATCTTTGATCAACGAGCTAGTCAAGTAGAGGCATACTAGTGACCCTCTGTTTGTATGTATTCACACATGTATTATGTTTCCGGTTAATACAATTATTGCATGAATAATAAACATTTATCATGATATAAGGAAATAAATAATAACTTTATTATTGCCTCTAGGGCATATTTCCTCCAGTCTCCCACTTGCACTAGAGTCAATAATCTAGTTCACATCGCCATGTGATTTAACATCAATAGTTCACATCACCATGTGATTAACACCCATAGTTCACATGGTCATGTGACCAACACCCAAAGGGTTTACTAGAGTCAATAATCTAGTTCACATCGCTATGTGATTAATACCCAAAAAGTACTAAGGTGTGATCATGTTTTGCTTGTGAGGGAAGTTTAGTCAACGGGTCTGCCACATTCAGATCCATATGTATTTTGCAAATTTCTATGTCAAGAATGCTCTGCATGGAGCTACTCTAGCTAATTGCTCCCACTTTCAATATGTATCCCGATTGAGACTTTGAGTCATCTGGATCAGTGTCAAAACTTGCATCGACGTAACCCTTTAGGACGAACCTTTTGTCACCTCCATAATCGAGAAACATATCCTTATTCCACTAAGGATAATTTTGACCAATGTCTAGTGATCTACTCCTAGATCACTATTGTACTCCCTTGCCAAACTCGGGGCAGGGTATACAATAGGTCTAGTACACAGCATGGCATACTTTATAGAACCTATGGCTGAGGCATAGGGAATGACTTTCATTCTCTCTCTATCTTCTGCTGTGGTCGGGTTTTGAGTCTTACTCAACTTCACACCTTGTAACACAGGCAAGAACTCCTTCTTTGACTGTTCCATTTTGAACCACTTCAAAATCTTGTCAAGGTATGTACTCATTGAAAAACTTATCAAGCGTCTTGATCTATCTCTATAGATCTTGATGCTCAATCTGTAAGCAGTTTCACCGAGGTCTTTCTTTGAAAAACTCCTTTCAAACATTCCTTTATGCTTTGCGTAATAATTCTACATTATCTCTGATCAACAATATGTCATTCACATATACTTATCAGAAATGATGTACTTCTCCCACTCACTTTCTTGTAAATACAGGCTTCACCGCAAGTCTATATAAAACTATATGCTTTGATCAACTTATCAAAGCGTATATTCCAACTCCGAGATGCTTGCACCTGTCCATAGATAGATCGCTGGAGCTTGCATATTTTGTTAGTACCTTTAGGATTGACAAAACCTTCTGGTTGCATCATATACAACTCTTCTTTAATAAATCCATTAAGGAATGCAGTTTTGTTTATCCATTTGCCAGATTTCATAAAATGTGGCAATTGCTAACATGATTCGGACAGACTTAAGCATAGATACAAGTGAGAAACTCTCATCGTAGTCAACACCTTGAACTTGTCGAAAACCTTTTTGCGACAATTCTAGCTTTGTAGATAGTAACACTACTATCAGCTTCCGTCTTCCTCTTGAAGATCCATTTAATCTCAATGGCTAGCCGATCATTGGGCAAGTCAATTAAAGTCCATACTTTGTTCTCATACATGGATCTCATCTCAGATTTCATGGCCTCAAGCCATTTCATGGAATTTGGGCTCATCATCGCTTCCTCATAGTTCGTAGGCTCGTCATGGTCAAGTAACATGACCTCCAGAACAGGATTACCGTACCACTCTGGTGCCGATCTCACTCTGGTTTACCTACAAGGTTTCGGTAGTAACTTTATCTAAAGTTACATGATCTTCATCATTAGCTTCCTCACTAATTGGTGTAGTAGTCACAGGAACAGATTTCTATGATGAACTACTTTCCAATAAGGGAGCAGGTACAGTTACCTCATCAAGTTCTACTTTCCTCCCACTCACTTCTTTCGAGAGGAACTCCTTCTCTAGAAAGGATCCATTCTCAGCAATGAATGTCTTGCCTTCGGATCTGTGATAGAAGGTGTACCCAACATTTTCTTTTGGGTATCCTATGAAGACGCACTTCTCGGATTTGGGTTTGAGCTTATCAGGTTGAAACTTTTTCACATAAGCATCGTAACCTCAAACTTTAAGAAACGACAGCTTAGGTTTCTTGCCAAACCATAGTTCATACGATGTTGTCTCAACGGATTTAGATGGTGCCCTATTAATGTGAATGTAGTGTCTCTAATGCATAACCCCAAAATGATAGTGGTAAATTGGTAAGAGACATCATAGATTGTACCATATCTAATAAAGTACGGTTACGACGTTCGGACACACCATTACACTATGGTGTTCCAGGTGGTGTGAGTAGTGAAACTATTTCACATTGTTTTAACTAAAGGCCAAACTCGTAACTCAAATATTTTACTTCTGCGATCATATCGTAGAAACTTTTATTTTTGTTACAATGATTCTCCACTTCACTCTGAAATTCTTTGAACTTTTCAAATGTTTCAGACTTGTGTTTCATCAAGTAGATATACTCATATCTGCTCAAATCATCTGTGAAGATCAAAAAATAATGATACCTGCCGCGAGCCTCAATATTCATCGGACCACATACATCACTATGTATGATTTTCAACAAATCTGTTGCTCACTCCATTGTTTCGGAGAACGGAGTCTTAATCATCTTGCTCATGAGGCATGGTTCGCAAGCATCAACTGATTCATAATCAAGTGATTCCAAAAGCCCATCAGCATGGATTTTCTTTATGCGCTTTACACCAATATGACCTAAACGGTAGTGCCACAAATAAGTTGCACTATCATTATTAACTTTGCATCTTTTGGCTTCAATAATATGAGAAAGTGTATCAGCATGATCGAGATCCAACAAACCATTTTCATTGGGTGTATGACCATAGAAGGTTTTATTCATGTAAACAGAACAACAATTATTCTCTAACTTACATGAATAACCGTATTGCAATAAACATGATCCAATCATATTCATGCTCAACGCAAACATTAAATAACATTTATTTTAGGTTTAACACTAATCCCGAAAGTATAGAGAGTGTGCGATGATGATCATATCAATCTTGGAACCATTTCCAATACACATCATCACTTCACCCTTAACTAGTCTCTGTTCATTCTGCAACTTCCGTTTCGAGTTACTATTCTTAGCAACTGAACTAGTATCAAATACTGAGGGGTTGCTATAAACACTATTAAAGTACACATCAATAACATGCATATCAAATATACCTATGTTCACTTTGCCATCCTTCTTATCCGCCAATTACTTGGGGTAGTTCCGCTTCCAGTGACCAGTCCCTTTGCAGTAGAAGCACTCAGTTTCAGGCTTAGGTCCAGACTTGGGTTTTTTTCACTTGAGCAACAATTTTCTTGCCGTTCTTCTTGAAGTTCCCCTTTCTTCCCTTTGTACCTTTACTTGAAACTAGTGGTTTTGTTTACCATCAACACTTGATGCTTTTCTTGATTTCTACCTTCGTCGATTTCAGCACCACGAAGAGCTTGGGAATCGTTTCCGTTATCCCTTGCATATTATAGTTCATCACGAAGTTCTACTAACTTGGTGATGGTGACTAGAGAATTCTGTCAATCACTATTTTATCTGGAAGATTAACTCCCACTTGATTCAAGCGATTGTAGTACCCAGACAATCTGAGCACATGCTCACTGCTTGAGCTACTCTCCTCCATCTTTTTAGCTATAGAACTTGTTGGAGACTTCATGTATCTCAACTCGGGTATTTGCTTGAAATATTAACTTCAACTCCTGGAACATCTCATATGGTCCATGACGTTCAAAATGTCTTTGAAGTCCCGATTCTAAGCCGTTTAAGCATGGTGCACTAAACTATCGAGTAGTCATCATATTGAGCTAGCCAAACGTTCATAACATCTTCATCTGCTCCTGCAATAGGTTTGTCATCTAGCGGTGCATCAAGGACATAATTCTTCTGTGCAGCAATGAGGATAAACCTCAGATCACGGATCCTATCCGCATCATTGCTACTAATATCTTTCAACTTAGTTTTCTCTAGGAACATATCAAAAATAAAACAAGGGAGCTAAACGCGAGCTATTGATCTACAACATGGATATGCTAATACTACCAGGACTAAGTTCATGATAAATTTAAGTTAAATTAATCATATTACATAAGAACTCCCACTTAGATAGACATCCCTCTAATCTTCTAAGTGATCACGTGATCCATATCAACTAAACCATGTCCGATCATCACATGAGATGGAGTAGTTTCAATGGTGAACATCACTATATTGATCATATGTACTATATGATTCACGCTCGACCTTTCGGTCTCCGTGTTCCGAGGCCATATCTTTTATATGCTAGGCTTGTCAAGTTTAACCTAAGTATTCCGCGTGTGCAACTATTTTGCACCCGTTGTATTTGAACGTAGAGCCTATCACACCCAATTATCACATGGTGTCTCAGCACGAAGAACTTTCGCAATGGTGGATACTCAGGGAGAACACTTATACTTTGATAATTTAGTTAGGTATCATCTTATAATGCTACCGTCAATCAAAGCAAGATAAGATGAATAAAAGATAAACATCACATGCAATCAATATAAGTGATATGATATGGCCATCATCATCTTGTGCTTGTGAACTCCATCTCCGAAGCACCGTCATGATCACCATCGTCACCGGCGCGACACCTTCATCTCCATCGTAGCATCGTTGTCATTTCACCAATCTTATGCTTCCACGACTATCGCTACCGCTTAGTGATAAAGTAAAGCATTACAGGGCGATTGCATTGCATACAATAAAGAGACAACCATATGGCTCCTTCCAGTTGCCGATAACTCGGTTACAAAACATGATCATCTCATACAATAAAATTTAGCATCATGTCTTGACCATATCACATCACAACATGCCCTGCAAAAACAAGTTAGACGTCCTCTACTTTGGTGTTGCAAATTTTTCGTGGCTGCTACGGGCTTAGCAAGAACCGTTCTTACCTACGCATCAAAACCACAATGATAGTTTGTCAAGTTGGTGTTGTTTTAACCTTCTCAAGGACCGGGCGTAGCCACACTCGGTTCAACTAAAGTTGGAGAAACTGACACCCTCCAGCCACTTGTGTGCAAAGCACGTCGGTAGAACCAGTCTCGCGTAAGCGTACGCGTAATGTCGGTCCGGGTCGCTTCATCCAACAATACCGCCGAACCAAAGTATGACATGCTAGTAAGCAGTATGACTTGTATCACCCACAACTCACTTGTGTTCTACTCGTGCATATGACATATACGCATAAAATCTGACTCGGATGCCACTGTTGGGGAACGTAGTAATTTCAAAAAAATTCCTACGCACACGCAAGATCATGGTGATGCATAGCAACAAGAGGGGAGAGTGTTGTCCACGTACCCTCATAGACCGAAAGCGGAAGCGTTAGCACAACGCGGTTGATGTAGTCGTACGTCTTCACGATCGGACCGATCAAGTACCGAATGTATGACACCTCCGAGTTCAGCACACATTCAGCAGGATGACGTCCCTCGAACTCCGATCCAGCCGAGTGTTGAGGGAGAGTTTCGTCAGTACGACGGCGTGGTGATGATGATGATGTTCTACCGACGCAGGGCTTTGCCTAAGCACCGCTACAGTATTATCGAGGTGGACTTTGGTGGAGGGGGGCACCGCACACGGCTAAAAGATCAAACGATCAATTGTTGTGTCTATGGGGTGCCCCCTGCCCCCGTATATAAAGGAGCAAGGGGGGTGCGGCCGGCCTAGAGAGGGGCTTGCCAGGAGGAGTCCTACTCCTACCGGGAGTAGGACTCCCCCCTTTTCCTTGTTGGACTAGGAGAGAGAGGGGAAAGAGGTGGAGGAGAAGAAGGAAGGGGGGCGCCACCCCCTCACCTTGTCCTATTCGGACTAGGGGGGAGGGGGCGCGGCCCATGCCCTGGCCGCCTCTCCTCTCTTTCCACCAAGGCCCACTAAGGCGCATTAAGTCCCCGGGGGGTTCTGGTAACCTCTCGGTACTCCGGTAAAATCCCGATTTCACCCGGAACACTTCTGATATCCAAACATAGGCTTCCAATATATCAATCTTCATGTCTCGACCATTTCGAGACTCCTCATCATGTCCGTGATCACATTCGGGGGTCCGAACAACCTTCGGTACGGCAAAACATATAAACTCATAATATAACTGTCATCGAAACGTTAAGCGTGCAGACCCTACGGGTTCGAGAACTATGTAGACATGACTGAGACACATCTCCAGTAAATAACCAATAGCGGAACCTGGATGTTCATATTGGCTCCCACATATTCTACGAAGATCTTTATCGGTCAGACCGCATAACAACATACGTTGTTCCCTTTGTCATTGGTATGTTACTTGCCCGAGATTCGATCATCGGTATCTCAATACCTAGTTCAATCTCGTTACCGGCAAGTCTCTTTACTCATTCGGTAATACATCATCCCGCAATTAACTCATTAGTTGCAATGCTTGCAAGGCTTATAGTGATGTGCATTACCGAGTGGGCCCAGAGATACCTCTCCGACAATCGGAGTGACAAATCCTAATCTCGAAATACGCCAACCCAACAAGTACCTTCGGAGACACCTTTAGATCACCTTTATAATCACCCAGTTACGTTGTGACATTTGGTGGCACAAAAAGTGTTCCTTTGGTAAACGGGAGTTGCATAATCTCATAGTCATAGGAACATGTATAAGTCATGAAGAAAGCAATAGCAACAAACTAAATGATCGAGTACTAAGCTAACGAAATGGGTCAAGTCAATCAAATCCTCCTAATGATGTGATCCCGTTAATCAAATGACAACTCATGTCTATGGTTAGGAAACATAACCATCTTTGATCAACGAGCTAGTCAAGTAGAGGCATACTAGTGACACTCTGTTTGTCTATGTATTGACACATGTATTATGTTTCCGGCTAATACAATTCTAGCATGAATAATAAATATTTATCATGATACAAGGAAATAAATAATAACTTTGTTATTGCCTCTAGGGCATATTTCCTTCAGTAGACCGAAAGCAGAAGCGTTTAGTAACGCGGTTGATGTAGTCGAACGTCTTTGTGATCCAACCGATCCAAGTACCGAACGTATGTCACCTCCGCGATCAGCACACATTCAGCTCGATGACGTCCCTCGAACTCTTGATCCAGTTGAGGACGAGGTAGAGTTCCATCAGCACGACGGTGTGGTGACGGTGATTGATACGTCTCCAACGTATCTATCATTTTTTATTGTTCCATGCTATTATATTATCTGTTTTGGATGTTTATGGGCTTTATTATACACTTTTATATTATTTTTGGGACTAACCTATTAACCGAAGGCCCAGTGCAAATGTGACGCCCCAAGACCAGAGCTTCAGATGCCTTCCATGGGTTTCGAGATTCGTTGTGTAGTTTGTTTTTGTTTGTTGCATTCATCTTTGCATCAGGTGCATTGCATCATGTCATCATGCCATTAATTTTTTCCAACTCCACTAAATAAAATGCATAGATCTTTGATCTATTTAAATTGAGGGAACTCACATGGTGATTTCTCTTTATAACATATCCTCCCAATATTTTAGGGAGCTATAATAAACATTCAAACACACTTGCAAATTTTCCCCATGTCTTTTCTACTTCAAGGTCGACTTCAAAACCTTGCCCACTTTTATCTTTCCATTTGCCAAGGCCCCTCCAAAAATTTCAACATTTTTTTGACACTCCTAAAACCTCGTCCTAGTTCAAACCCATTTGAATTAAATTCAAATGAGTTTGAATTTTCATCTTTCAATCATGGCCATTTCTATTTTCTCGGAATAAGCACCTTTTCGTGAGTCCGGGAAAATTGTTCGCATGCACAAATTCTTTCTCTAACCCCCTCTTCTTTTTCTTCTCTTTAATTGTTTTTTTGGTTAAAGATTAGACTTAAGAGGAGAGAGATAGCTCCTGGCCATTTTCCCATCCCCGCGGCCCACCTATGTCTACCTAGCCTTCTAAGGCCTAGCCGACCCCCTCCTAATCCTAACCCTAGGCCCAGCTGAACTATCTCCCTCGATCCCTGCCTCCATCGAACCCCTCCTTCTTCGTTCCTCCTAGCGCCGCCAGGAGAGCGCACACGCTGCTTGCCCGATCCCTTCCCCTTGCTCGATACCCCCCACCTCTCGCTCCCGTGCCCGAACCACCAAGCGCCTCCAAGGGCGATGCCCGATTCCCTTGGCCTCATCTCCTCTCCCCGCCACCAGGACCCGCTGCTCCGCCGCCCCTCTGCTCTTGTTTTCCTCTCCAGCAGGTCGCCGCCCTGTGTGCGCGACCACACTTGCGCCTCCCTCCTCTCTCGCTCGTCTCCCTCTCCTCTCGCGTAGAAGCCGTGCCATGGCTGCCGCCCTCCAGCTGTGGGACAGCGCCGCCTCCCTTCGTTTGGCCTCCTGCCCTAGTCCCCTACATCAGCCCCAGAGATCACCGCCATCGGGAGTCGCTAGGTCCGGCGACCCCTCGTCCAGTGCGCCATCTCTTTCTTTGCCGGAGCCCCGGGCTCACCGGAGCGCCGCCATCAGCAGGTCGCTGCCTCCCTTTTCCCTTCGCCGGAGTCCCGAGCCGCGCTAGGTGCCTGCTTCCTTGCCAAACTGCCACTATGTTCCCCTGTCAGACCACGCAAGACCTCCCCCACGCCTCGCTAGCTGCTGCTGCACCACCATGTTCATGTTCGTCCTCTACTCGCACCGCCATCCAGGTCCTCCTCTCTTCTTTGACCACCAAGACTTGAGGCCCCTTGGCCTTGCTTCGATCTAGATACGTCGAGACCACCGTTGCAACATTGATTCCTCTGCCCCGGAGTACCTCAAGTTCGTCTACACGAGACTGCCAAGTACCTCTACGCACGGATATCGCCATGTACCACGATGATACGAGAACAACTACCGTCGACGTGCATTTTGCCAAGTTCCACGACACCGCATAAGTTTCTTCTTGAACATGTACGACTACAATGTGAGGAGTACCACGATGACCCTCGAAGAGCTCGGATCCGTCAAGTTCCACTATCGCCGACTAGTATGACTACCATCGCAAAAACGAGACCATCAAGACCGGACCGACAAGTACCCCGAGAATGTCTGTACATCTACCGTCGACCTGCTTTTCGTCAAGTCCCTCTACGAAAACATGCTCCGCTACCATCGCAAGAATCGAGACCGACAAGTCCGAAGATGCAAGTACCACTCCGAACCATGTACGACCACCGTCGCCGAAGACCCGTGTAACGCAATCGTCAAGTTCAACCATCGTCGTGTGAACCACTACTTCCATGACGGCCGTGAACGACTACTTCCCTTGACGAAGACGAACTCGATACGCTTCGAAAACTTACACCTCGAAGGTATAACCCCGAGACGACCGTCCGAGAACAATTGCTTGCGTTGTATGAGATGCACCATTTGTCTGCACCGTGTCCGTAGTGTCTCTCGCTTCCATGCCATCGACTCGTGGGAACCAAGTATCTGGGAGCACTCCATCAACTTGCATGACACACTCACACCCGCTTCCTTTTGCACCGTTATCTCCATGAGCTACCGGAACCGATACGTTGCCGTGGCATCATTTTTGGGTTCGTTGCCGCGGCACCCTTTCTTTCCACCACGGTGACAAATGCTTCATATCATGCTCATGTCAACTTTTTCATAAAATTGCATAAACTTGCATATGTCATCCGCATCATGATAATAACATTTAAAATGTTTAAAATTGTTGTTGCATTAAATTGCTAATGCACATGAGGATTTACCGGAATTGTTGTTTGATGTTTCCGGCCTCATTTACAATGCCTAATTGTGTATTTTACTCATGTTTCACCTCTTGCCATGTTAATCAACATTTAAATTTGTTGAGTACCTAAACGGGAGAGGACTAATAATTAAATGTGGCGTTTCTTCAATGTGCAACTCGTTGTATATTGAGCTCCACTTAATTTGTAGTTTTGCTTGTTGCACTTTGCCATGCCATGCCTCATTAAACCGGACATGCATCATACTTGGTTGGGCATCATGCCATGTTCATGTGATGGTTGTTTACTATGATGCTTGTTTCTTTCCGGGTTGCTTCTCTTGTTAGCTTCGGTTTCGTTCCGGAGTTGTGAGGATTCGTTCGACTCCGTCCGTTTGTCTTCTTCATGGACTCGTTCTTCTTCCTTGCGGGATTTCAGGCAAGATGATCATACCCTCGAAATCACTTCTATCTTTGCTTGCTAGTTGTTCGCTCTATCGCTATGTCGCGCTACCTACCATTTGTTTATCATGCCTCCCATATTGCCATGTCAAGCCTCTAACCCACCTTTCCTAGCAAACCGTTGTTTAGCTATGTTACCGCTTTTTTTCAGCCCCTCTTATAGCGTTGCTAGTTGCAGGTGAAGATGAAGTTTGTTCCATGTTGGAACATGGATATTTTGGGATATCACAATATCTATTATTTAATTAATGCATCTATATACTTGGTAAAGGGTGGAACGCTCGGCCTGATGCCTGGTGTTTTGTTCCACTCTTGCCGCCCTAGTTTCCGTCATACAGGTGCTATGTTCCTTGATTTTGCGTTCCTTACATAGTTGGGTGTTATGGGACCCCTTGACAGTTCGCTTTGAATAAAACTCCTCCAGCAAGGCCCAACCTTGGTTTTACATTTGCCTAACAACCTAAGTCTTTTTCCCTTGGGTTTTCGGAGCCCAAGGGTCATCTTTATTTTAACCCCCCAGGCCAGTGCTCCTCTGAGTGTTGGTCCGAAACGGGCAGCCTGCAAGGCCACCTCGGGGCAACTTGAGGGTTGGTTTTACTCGTAGCTTGACCTATCCGGTGTGCCCTGAGAACGAGATACGTGCAACTCTGTTACACCCACGATGTGACTATATCTCCCACGTGTCGGAGCACGACTTAGAGGCATAACCGTATAGTAGGCAAGTCGCAAGAGGGGTAATCTTTACACATCCCATGTACTGAATAAGAAAGTGATAAAGAGTTGGCTTACAATCGCCACTTCACACAATACATAAATATATCATACATCATCCAGAATACAATCAAGCTCCGACTACGGAACCAACATAAATGAAGACAACCCCAAATGCTAGATCCTCGATCGTCCCAACTGGGCTCCTCTATTGATCATCCAGAAAACAAACATAGTAACGGCCCGAATCCTCGTCGAACTCCCACTTGAGTTCAGTAGCGTCCCCTGCACTGGCATCATCGGCACCTGCATCTGTTTTGGAAGTATCTGTGAGTCTTGGGGACTCAGCAATCTCACACCCTCGCGATCAAGACTATTTAAGCTTAAAGGTAGGAAAGGGTAGTGAGGTGGAGCTGCAGCAAGCACTAGCATATATGGTGGCTAACTTGCGCAAGAGAGAGCGAGAAGAGAAGCAAAGCACGGTCGAGAAGCTAATAATGATCAAGAAGTGATCCTGAAGCTACTTACGTTCAAGCATAACACGAGACCGTGTTCTCTTCCCGGACTCCGCTGAAAAGAGACCATCACGGCTACACACGCGGTTGATTCATTTTAATTAAGTTAAGTTTCAAGTTCTCTACAACCGGATATTAACAAATTCCCATCTGCCCATAACCGCAGGCACGGCTTTCGAAAGTTCAAAACCCTGCAGGGGTGTCCCAACTTAGCCCATCACAAGCTCTCACAGTCAACGAAGGATATTCCTTCTCCCAGGAAGACCTGATCAGACTCGGAATCCCGGTTACAAGACATTTCGACAATGGTAAAACAAGACCAGCGAAGCCACCTGAATGTGCCGACAAATCCCGATAGGAGTTGCACATATCTCGTTCTCAGGGCACACCGGATTGTCCAAGCTTCCGGTAGGCCAGCCCAGAGTTGCCCCTGGTGGCCACCGGCGGCTGACAAGTTGGACCAACACTCAGAGGAGCACTGGCCCGGGGGTTTAAAATAAAGATGACCCTTGAGTCCGTGGAACCCAAGGGAAAAAGTCTTAGGTGGCAAATGGTAAAACCAAGGTTGGGCCTTGCTGGAGGAGTTTTATTTAAGGCGAACTGTCAAGGGGTTCCCATAACAACCAACCGCGTAAGGAACACAAAATCAAGGAACATAACACCGGTATGATGGAAACTAGGGCGACAAGAGTGGAACAAAACACCAGGCATAAGGCCGAGCCTTCCACCCTTCACCAAGTATACAGATGCATTAAAGTAAACAAGATATAATAATGATATCCCAACAAAAATCCATGTTCCAACATGGAACAAACTCAAACTTCACCTGTAACTAGCAACGCTATAAGAGGGGCTGAGCAAAGCGGTAATATAGCCAAACAATGGTTTGCTAGGAAAGGTGGGTTAGAGGCTTGACATGGCAATATGGGAGGCATGATATAGCAAGTGGTAGGTATCGCGGCATAGCAATAGAGCGAACAACAAGCAAGCAAAGATATAAGTGATTTCGAGGGTATGGTCATCTTGCCTGCAAAGTTCTCTGAGTTGACGAAAGCTTGATCCTCGTAAGCCTACTCAACGGGTTCCTTGATCACGTACTTGTCTCCCAGCTCTACCCAAAGCAAGAACACAAGCAAAGGAAACTACAATCAATCACGATGCAATGCGCAAGCAACATGATGCAAAACATGGCATGATATGCGAGATGTGATATGCGATGCATATGCGTGCTCTGGAAGGAAAACATTGATCAAGGCATCAACTTGGCAAACCAAGTGTGCCGCTAGAAAGATGAGATGATTTCGGTCAAAATCGATATAAAGATCAACGGAATTGGATGCACGGTTTGCAAATGGCAAGCAAAACAATAATGGCACAATTTTGCGATTAACAGCACAATGCCATCTAGAATGCAACAAGAAACTAAGATATTGCACTCCAACATAGCAACAAGGCATATGGCAGTGATCTACTCAAGATGCTTGACAAAAGATGAACAGTGAGCTACGGCTAAATCACACAAGACCAGGTTCAAACAAGCATGGCAAAAGTGCAAAAGATATCAGCTTCACAGACATAGTGAAAATATTAACATGGTAGAAATTAACATCAGGAAGCCAGGTTTAGATCAAGCTAACAACATGCTACAGGATCATTTCATAGCAAACAAAGGCATGACATAAATCTACTGAAAGCATAGAACAAAAGTCCCTTACTGACCATGAGCCAAAAAGGAACAGAAGATATTATGGCACCCATGTAAACATAGCAAGTTTCGATAACAGATTCAGACTTAGCAGCAAACTGAGCATGGCATAAACAGAATTGTGAAGGCCTCTTTGCGAGCTCGATTCACTCACCACAAGGCATTGCATGACAATATAAGCATACTACCAGCAAGAAGATATGATCATAAGGCTAACAATGGCAAGAAAAAGTTAATAGCATGCTTGGATCAACTACAACAACCATGGCAAAATTGATTAACATGTAAACAATATGCCAGGAACATTTTATAGCAAAAGTAGAGCAAGATAAAGTCATGCTAGGGCACTCCATAATTTCAAACAGGGGCATGGATTGATAGAGAATAACCATATGTCCAAATCATCCTTACTGAAGATACTCAAAACAAGCATGAATCACTCTATAGCATCATGTATACATAGCATAAAAATAACAGCAGGAAAATGACAGCCAAAATCCTGAGAACCTGAAATCAGCAATAACACGAAGGCTACTTTGCATGCTTGTGCTAGTCACCACAAAGATCACAAAAATACATGGCAAGCACCCCTGTAAAGATGGCATGGCGTAGACCAAAATGCATGCATGTTCATATGCAGCACACAACAAATGTAGCAAAAATGACAAATCCTCATACTCTGATAAGAATCAGCACCTAACAATTTATAGCACTCTTGCATCAACGAGTTGGGCATCAAGATGGACTCAAACAAGCATGTCAAAATGGAACAAAATGAAGAGCACATCATGATGAACATTTTGCTATGTTGCACGCACAAAACGGAGCATCACACAAGATGTTATGGCATGACGAACAGGGCATGAAATCATAAGAGACTTAGGCAAATTTCAGGGTCAACCTCAAATGGATCTCGATCTAGGGTTTCTGGTGGCGCGGATGACGAGGACGGCCGGAGCTAGCTGGCCGGAGTGGAAGAAGAGGGCAGCGGTGCCGAGCTCGCCGGCGCTCGGGCGGAGCTGAGCGGCGGAGGAGGTGAACGACGGGCGGCGGCCACAAGCGCGGGCCGGGAGGCACGGTGGCGGGCGAGGTGGCGCGGTCCGGCGAGGTTGCCGAAGGCGGCAGCGGTCGGGCATGGCGCTGGCGGGCGGGGCGCGAGCCGGGCGGCAAGGAAGGTGCGGGCGCAGGCGAACGGGCCGCAGGGGCCAGATCTGGGCCGGCGGGCCTTGGTGGCACATGGACCGGCGGCGGTGACGTGGCGGCGCGGGAGTGGCTGAGGCAGCAGGGTGGACGCGTCCGACCCGGACGGACGTGTCCGGCGAAGCGAGGAGAGGGAGAGTTAGGGTTTCGCCCGAAATTTGGAGAGAGTTGCACATATTTATGCCTAGAAGGAGGTGGGAGTGTCCAAATGAGGTGTAGATTTTGACCACGCGATCGTGATCCAATAGCGGAGGACATGGGAGAGGTTTGGATGGGTTATTGAGCCGTTTTGGAGGGGTGTTGGGCTGCAACACACATGAGGCCTTTACGGTTCCCCGGTTAACCGTTGGAGTATCAGACGGACTCCAAATGGCACGAAAATTGACAGGCGGTCTACTGGTGGTGTACCAATGCCACTTGGCAAACCTCGGTCCATTTCGAGAAAGTTTAACACCCGCTCACAAAAGAGACAAAAGGGGGTGCCGGAGGACGTAGGAGTGTCGGATTGCAAAACGGACAACGGGAAATGCATGACATGAACAAAATTCAAAACGAAGACAAGACCCAACCACAAAGGGAAAATCATAACTTAGAGCCGAAATGGCAAGAGTCGAAGTAAAAATATGGCAAATTACATCCGGGGTGTTACAACACTCCACCACTACGAAAGGATCTCGTCCCGAGATCTAGGACTGAAAGAACTCCGGATATTCGCAACAAAGGTGGTCCTCGCGTTCCCAGGTGGCTTCTCAGTCGGAATGGTGTGACCACTTCACTTTCAGGAATTTGATAGACTTGTTGTGAGTCTTGTGCTCAGTTTCTTCAAGAATAGCGACGGGATGCTCATGATAAGACAAGTCTTCTTGGAGATCAATCTGTTCGAAGTTGATGCTGCGGTCAGGAGTCTTGAATCACTTGTGAAGCTGTGACACGTGAAACATGTCGTGCACATTTGCGAAGTTGGACGGAAGCTCAAGTTGGTAGGCGAGATCGTCTCTTTTTCCAATGATCTTGAAAGGACCCACGTATCTAGGGGCAAGCTTCCCTTTGATACCGAAGAGACGAGTGCCTTTCACTGGAGATACGCGGAGGTAGACATGGTCTCCGATCTCGAAAGCCAAATCACGATGCTTGCTATCATAGTAACTCTTCTGGCACGATTGCGCGGCTTTGACATTTTCACGGATGACTTTACACATTTCTTCAGCCTCTGTGATTAAGTCATTGCCAAGAAGTCGTCGTTCACTAGTCTCTGACCAATTAAGAGGAGTATGACACTTTCTGCCATAGAGAATCTCGAATGGGGCCTTGACCGAACTTGCTTGGAAGTTGTTGTTGTAGGAGAATTTGGCATATGGAAGACAATCTTCCCACTTCAAACAGAAAGAAATGACACAAGCCCTGAGCATATCTTCAAGAATTTGATTGACTCGCTCGACTTGGCCACTAGTTTGAGGATGGAAGGCTGTGCTGAAGCGAATGTTGGTGCCCATAGCCTTCTGAAAGGAGTCCCAGAACTTATAAGTGAAGATGCTTCCACGATCTGAAGATATCAACTGCAGAATGTCGTGCAAGGAGACAATCCTGGAGGTGTATAGCTCTTCCAGCTGAGCTGCTGTGATAGATTCTTTGATAGGAAGAAAATGAGTTACTTTAGTAAGCTTGTCAATGACAACAAAGATAACCTCATTTCCGCGCTTGGACTTGGGAAATCCAGTCACGAAGTCCATCTCAATATGATCAAACTTCCATTCTGGAATGACAAGAGGTTGGAGGAGACCAGCTGGCTGTTGGTGTTCTGCTTTCACTCTTCTGCAGACATCACATTCATTCACGAACTGAGCAATTTCTCGCTTCATTCAAGTCCACCAATACGATTGCTTGAGGTCATGGTACATCTTTGTACTTCTAGGATGAATGGATAGAAGGGAATTGTGAGCCTCGTTCATAATGACTTTACATAGATCACCCTTAGGAACCACAATTCGATCATCGAAGAATAGTGTGTCTTTGTCATCAAGGCGATAGAACTTGTACTTGGGTTGGCTCTGGGCAATCCCATTTTTCACCTTCTTCACCATTGCATGAAGAAGTTGCGCCTCATGAATTTGATCTTCCAAAGTAGGAGAGACTTGGAGGTTTGCCAGAAATCCTTGAGGAACAACTTGGAGATTCAGCTTGCGGAAAGCTTCACAAAGGTCCGGTTGGAAGGGCTTGAGAATTAGGCTTTTCAAGTAAGCCTTCCTGCTCAAAGCATCTGCAATGACATTGGCCTTGCCTGGAGTATATTCAATACTCAGATTGTACTCTTGAATTATTTCGACCCAATGAGTCTGCCTGAGGTGGAGGTTGGGCTGAGTGAAGATGTACTTGAGGCTCTTATGATCAGTGAAGATGTCCACTTTCCTTCCCAACAAGAGATGTCTCCATGTTAAAAGAGCATGGAAAACTGCCGCCAACTCGAGGTCATGAGTGGGGTAGTTCTTTTCGTTGGGCTTCAACTGGCGAGAGGTATAAGCCACAACTTTCTTCTCTTGCATTAACACAACACCGAGACCTTACAGGGAGGCATCACAGAAAACCTCGAATGGTTTGGATTCATCAGAAGGAGTTAGAACTGGAGCTGTGACTAACTTCTCTTTGAGGGTGTTGAAAGCCACGTCACATTCAGGCGTCTAGACATACTTGACATGCTTCTGGAGGAGGTTGGAAAGAGGCTTTGCAATCTTAGAGAAATTCTCAATTATGGAGCTGCTTGACATTCTGAGGCGATTCCCAATTCACAATTGCAGACACCTTCTCAGGATTAACAGCTATGCCCTTGACAGAGATGATATGGCCAAGGTAGAGAACCTCATCGATTCAAAACTCACACTTTGAAAACTTCACATAGAATTGATGTTCTCTGAGTTTGTCCAACACCAATCTCAAGTGCTTGGCATGATCCTCCTTGTTCTTGGAAAAGACCAAAATATCATCGAGATACACCAAGACGAAATCGTTTGTGTAAGGGTTGAAGATGAAGTTCTTCATGCGAGAGAACGTTGGAGGAGCATTGACAAGGCCGAAAGACATGACAGTATATTCATAAGAACCATAGCTTGTTCTGAATGCTGTCTTGGGGATATATTGTTCACGAATGTGAATCTGATGATAGCCCATACAGAGGTCATGCTTGGAGAATACTTGGGAACCTTTGAGTTGATCGAAAAGCTCATTGATGTTGGGAAGTGGGTACTTGTTCTTTATGGTCTTCTTGTTCAATGGACGGTAGTCGATGCAGAGTCGTTCCATTCCATCCTTCTTCTTGACAAAAAGAACACCACAACACCATGGAGAAGAACTCGGTCGGATCAGACCCATACACTCTTGTTCATCGAGTTGTTTCTTCATCTCCTTCAACTCTTCTGGTCCAATCTTGTAAGGACATTTGCAAATAGGTTCCGTGCCAGGATCAAGATCGATAACGAATTCAACTGGCCAGTGAGGAGGCATTCCCGGAAGCTCTTCTAGAAAGAAGTCTTGATATTCACAAACGACTGGAATCTGAGAGATGGCATTCAACTCGCCCTTCTCATTGAGAGAAAACAGCCGAATAGTTTCATCACGAGCGGCATAGATGATCACATCCTCAGCCGAGTGTGTCAATTGAATCTGGTTGGCAGCACAATCAAGCTGAGCCTTGAGCTTAGAAAGCCAGTCCATGCCGAGAATTAGATCAATATCCGAGTTACCAAGAACAATTGGAGAGGGCAGAAATTTATAGTCACCCATCTTGATAGAAACCTCCGGAACCATGTAGCTCGCGTACAAGCATTTACCCGGTGAAACAACTGATAACGGTCTAGGCAAATCTTGGAATGCCAATTCATGCTTTGGTGCAAATGGTCTTGAGATGAAACTAAGCGATGCACCAGTGTCAAAAAGAACTTTTGCAGGAATATCATTAACAGGAAGGTTACCCATGATTACTTTTGAAGAGTCCTCTGCCTGAGCTGCGTTCATCATGTTGACCTTTGCAAACTTGGAATTATGGTTGACCACTGCATTGCTGGCAGATCTCACAGGAGGAGGAGGCGGAAGGCGCCTTTGGTTGAAGCATTTGTTTGCATAGTGCCCTTTCTACTAACACTTGTTGCAAGTAACCTCTGAGAGCAGACGATGATAAGGAGCACTTGACCTTGGAGCATGAGACTGCGCTTTGTTTTGATAGCCTGGGTTGGGTGGGTGGGAAGATCCATTGCCACCTTTACTCTTCTACTGGTAAGGCTGGCGGAATGGAGGAGGAGGAGGCAACCAGAACTTCTGTTGCTTAGCTGCCACTTGAGTTGAAGAAGAAGAAGAAGGAACGTCATCCCTGACTCTCTTCTTAGATGCATCACAGTTGAGCTGAGCAGCCTCTTGCTTTAGTGCCATGTTGTAGAATTCATCATACTTGGTTGGCTCAAAAAGCACGAGAGCTAATTCACGACAAAAAAAGACACATCCGTGACATTTTGGGCCGAACGAAATTTTTTTCTGTCATACATATGACACTTCTATGACGATAATTGTGACAAAACCCGGTATCATCATAGATGTGGTGGGCTCCTACTTCTATGGCAAAAAATCATGACAGAAAATGGGCTTTTCGTCCTGGGCGGGCCGGAGACGCAGTTGCATGACATTCTTTGGGCCGTCCATGACGGAAAAAATCGTGGTAGAAGCGAGGGGGGGGGGATTTCGAGGAGTTCCCGGTTACGGTGGGAGGTCGGGGGCCGAGCGATGCGCGTTTCTCTCGTACACGTACACGCGTGTGTGCGAGGCGTTGGCTCTAACTAAACCCGAGCGAGGCGTTGGGCTCTAACTGAACCCGAGCGATTGCACTACAGGCTACACATTACTAAACCCGAGTGATCGATCGATGGATGTTAACTGAACCCGATCGAGCGATTCCTTCGCTACTGCTGCTAACTGAAGCCGATCGATGCTGCCTCTAGGATGAACAGTGAGCGTTGCAGGGGGTTTGGATGAACAGTGAGTGGTGGCGTTGCCTCCGGATGAACAGGACCCCGTGGTGTGGTGGAGGGCTGGATGAAAAGTAGACGGTGGAGGGGTGCCCGTGGAGGGGTGGTTGAACAGGACCCCATGGTGTAGAGGGCTGGATGAATAGTAGACGGTGGAGGGGTGCCCGTAGAGGGGTGGTTGAACAGTAGCCGGTGGAGTAGCGCGCGGTGGAGGTTGGATGAACAGGAGCCCGTGGAGGCTGGAGGAGGTCGACGTTAACCCGTGGAGGCTGGACGAGGTCGACGGTGGAGATGAACAGTATCCCGTGGAGTCCCATTTTGCGGTATGCCACACCCCTCCCGATGAACAGGACCCCCGTTTCGACCGTAGCGCTCCAACACAAGTCTGTTTCATATGTTTTGCGGTACGCCACAACCCTCCCGATCAACAGGACCCCCATTTCGACCATAGGAGGTCCGTTTCGTCCGTTTTGCGGTATGCCAGACCCCTCCCGATGAACAGGATCCCGTTTCGAATGTGGCCGGTCGAACACAAGGCCGTTTCCTCCGTTGCGCGGTACGCCATGCCTCGTTTCCATCACCTGTTCCATCCAAGCCCTTCCAATGAACACGACCACACATTCCATTCCGACCCAGCCGGTTGGCTCCCACGCGTTCCGTTGCCTCCTGATGAACATGACGCATTCCATTGCCTCCCCATGAACACGACGCATTCGGTTGCCTCCCCATGAACACAACGACGACACTGCCTCCCCATGAACATGACGACGACGCTATCTCTCCATTCTGACCCAGCCATGTACAGGGCCCTGGCCGTACATATGCGCGAGTAGGCGTTCGAGACCTCGCCCGTATGTACACATACGTGGCCGTATTTTCTTTCTTGCACCCTGGCCGCTATACGTACATGTACATGCTACGTGCGTGCCTCTACTATGACACGTACGGGCCTCTACTACGACACGTGCGCGCCTCTACATCCACCAGTATATATGTACGTAAACGTTCGCGACCAGAATGACAACGCTACGTACGGTTCGACCAGGTGGGTCCCGACTGTCAGGCACTTCCTTGTCTGCGAAGATGTAGCTGGTGGGTCCCAGCAGTCAGGGGGGCAAATCATTTTTTTGCCCGGACGCACTTCCTTGCATGCGAAGATGTAGCTGGTGGGTCCCAGCAGTCAGGGGAAAACTTTTTTTCGCGAAATATGGTGGCCTGTCCGGTGGGTCCCCTCTGTCAGGTGGAGGAATAATTATTTTGCATGTAATAAGGAGGCACTTCCTTGCTGCGGCCGTGGACCCAGCTGTCAGCCTCTCCACGTACAGTCCATGTCCGATGGAAGCCGTTCCTTGACCACGTTGACCATGCCGCACCGAGAGCATCAGGGCGGTGGACGACAGCGAGGCCTAGGAAGGGGACGACGCGGAGCCGGGGAAGACGCGACAGTGGATGCCCACGTGTAGAGGAGTACAAGGGCTCACTGGTTCGCTATGGTGTGAGGCTGCCGTCGCAGCAGAATAACAGGGTGTGTGGGTGAGTAGAGGGATGGTCTGGCCGGCGGTCGGAGTAGTAGGGGGCGGTGAGGCCTCGACCGCATCGCAGCCGGCCATGGGAGGCAGGAGCATGAGGCACGACTGGTGCTAGTTTGGGCGGCTGGAGCAAGAAGACCAGAGGTTGAAGAAGCACTATGGCCGTTGGATGGACATCGTACGGTCACTTGAGCTAGAATCGTGCATATTGACTAAGTTGACAAAGCCCACCATCCCCGTCAACTTAGTAGGCCCACTAGTCAGCCTGCCACTATACTGGGTCCCAGCTAACAGGGGGAGTATTCATTTTTTTGTGCGTAATAAGGAGGCACTTCCTTGCATGCGAAGATATAGCTAGTGGGTTCGAGCTGTCAGTGGCGGTAACGTTTTTTTCACGAAATACAGAGGCCCTTTCGGCGGGTCCCTGATCTCAGGTGGATGAATCATTATTTTGCGCGTAATAAGGAGGCATTTCCTTGCGTGCAGCCGTGGACCCAGCTGTCGGCCTCTCCACGTACAGTCCACTTCAGATGCATGTCGGTCGTTGACCATGTTGACCAGGCCGCGCCGAGAGCACCAGGGCGGTGGACAACGTCGAGGCCTAGGAAGGGAACGACACAGAGGCAGGGAACACTCGGCAGTTGTTTCCCACGCAGAGGGGAGTACAATTGTACGAGGGTTTACTGGTTCGTCTGCTGTCGCTGGAGAATAACAACAGGTGTGGGTGAGTAGAGGGATGGCTAGGCCAACGATGGGAGTACCGTGGGTGGTGAGGCCTGCGCGGCAGCATAGCCGGCCGCGGGGAGGAGGGTGCAGGCAGTCCCGCCGGTGCTTGTTTGAGCGGCTGGAGCAGGAAGAGCAGATATTGAACAAGCACGACGGCCGTTCGATGGACATCCAACAGTCACTGCTTGTGCATCATCCTTTTTTTAGGAAAGCCTCAAATCTGTGGAAAACAGCATACAACCCATCTTCCATTATTTCTAATAATTTACAGCCCATTTGCTAATTCTTAAGGTTTTTTTGGAGCCCATATTCTTTTTGTTAGCATTACAGCCCATATTGTGGCCACGGTTAAAAAATTATATGAAATTTTGCATATTTCGGTGCGGTCCGAACTGTTTTTAATCCCGAAATTTCGACTCACATTCAAACTGATTTTAAAAATAAATGTATATCAATATAAAATCCAACAAATTCTCCACGCATAAAAATTAATGTAATTTAAAATCTCGAAATGAAAAAAGATATTTGAAACTAATTGCCGATTTGATGTGTTTTAAAAATATACATCCCATTTCTCATTACTGATGGGCCATTTTCTCGGCCAGCCGAATGAAAGCTCTCCTCGTCTTGAAAGATTTGCAGCCCAACAGGCCAGACAAAACGACTTACTTGGCAAATCACAAAAAAACTGGGCTGTGGCCGTGGACCCAGCTGTCAGCCTCTCCACGTACAGTACTCTTCCGATGGAAGTCGTTCCTTGACCACGTTGACCACGCCGCGCGGAGAGCACCACGGCGGTGGACGACGGCGAGGCCTAGGAAGGGGATGACGCGGAGCCGGGGAAGACGCGGCAGTGGAAGCCCGCGCGGAGAGGAGTACGAGGGTTCACTGGTTCGGCTGCGGTGTGAGGCTGCCGTCGCCGCAGGGCCTGGCCAGCGGTGGGAATAGTAGGGGGCGGTGTGGCCTCCGCGGCAGCATAGCCGGCCACGGGAGGCAGGAGCATGCGGCACGACCGGCGCTGCTTTGGGCGGCTGGAGCAAGAAGACCAGAGGTTGAAGAAGCACTACGGCCGTTGGATGGACATCGTACGGTCACTGGAGCTAGAATCGTTCATATTGACTAAGTTGACAAAGCCCTTCGTCCCCGTCAACTTAGTAGGCCCACAAGTCAGCCTCCCACCAAGGTGGGTCCCAGGTAGCCGGGGGAGTATTCATTTTTTTGTGCGTAATAAGGAGGCACTTCCGGTGGGTCCGAGCTGACAGCGGGGGGAACGTTTTTTTCGCGAAATACGGTGGCCCGTCAGGTGGGTCCCAGCAGTCAGGGGGCAAACGTTTTTTTCGCAAAATACGGTGGCCCGTCCAGTGGGTCCCTGCTGTCAGTTGGAGGAATCATTATTTTCCGCGTAATAAGGAGGCACTTACTTGCTGCGGCCGTGGACCCAGCTGAGACTCTCCACGTACAGTATACTTCCGATGGAAGTCGTTCCTTGACCACGTTGACCTCGCCGCGTTCCGTTGCATGCATGCGTCCATGGGCGTGGTGCGTCCCCACTGTCAGCCTCTCACGTACAGTCATCTTCCGATGACTCTCGGTTGTTGACCACGTTGACCACACCGTGCCGAGCGCACCCAGACTGGAACGACCCGGAGATGGGGAAGACGGGGCAGTGGAGTCGCAGATGGAGAGGAGTGGGAAACTTCACTGGTTCGGGTGCGCGGCAGCACAGCCGCGGTGCCGCCCACGGGAGACAGGAGCAAGAACAGAGGTTGAAGAAGGAGCACGGCTGTTGGATTAACATCCAACGGTCCAGCTGCTAGAATCATTTGTTGATTAAGTTGACAAAGCCGTGCGTACACGTCCGCTTAGTAGGCCCACAAGTCAGTCACCAAATCTGACGGGTCCCAGCTGTCAACGGGATGAATAATTTTTTTCGCAAAACAAGGAGGCACTTCCTTCCTGCGAAGATACAGCCGGTGGGTCCCAGCTGTCAGGTGGAGGAAACATTTTTTCAGCTTAATAAGGAGGAACTTTCCTTGCGTGCGACCATGGACCTCGTGGGTCCCAGCCGTCAGGCTCTCCATGTACAGTCCTCTTCCGATGACTCTCGTTTGTTGACCACGCCGCACCGAACGCAGCGAGGCGGTGGACGACGGCGAGGCCCCGGACGGGAACGACTCGGAGATGGGAAAACGCGGCAGTGGAGTCGCAGATTGAGAGGAGGAGAAGGGTTATAACTGGTTCTGTTGCGGCGTGGGGCTGTAGTCTGTGGAGAATAACAGGAGGTGTCGAGGGGTGGAGGGATAGCCTGGCCGGCGGTGGGGTAGCGCTTCGCAGCGATGCGTGCTAAGCAGAGCCGCTAGCCGCCGGAGGCCGGACCAGGCGGTCCCGGCGACGCTGGAGGAAGAAGACGAGAGATTGAAGGTGCATGCCGGCCGTTGGATATAAATCCAATGGCTGTGGATGACACAATCATTTGTTGACCAAGTTGACAACGCCCTGCGTAGGCTTCGACCTATTGGCCCACATGTCAGCCTGCAAAAATGTGGCATATATTTAACCCATGTTTTCTAGAATGTACAGTCCATTTGCTGGGCTGGGTGAACAAATAATTTCGCGTCAATCAGGCCCATTTATATTTTCTAAGAAATCCCAGCCCATTTGCACTTCCTTGAAATACACGTATTAGGTGGGCTCGTTATATATATAATGTTATGTTAGAAGGAGCAATTAATATCAAAGAATAAACCGGAGAGGCACATTATATATATATATAATTAAGAAATTAGCGAGTTATTGCTCAAAATAAAAATGAGCGCGTTATTATTAAATTGGTCCTTAAAATCTTCGCAAGCTTTTGTACGCAATCACCAGGATTTTCCTTGCCTGTGAGTCAAAAACAACCAGGATTTTCCTTGCCAACTTCCGTTAAACATTTACTTTTATAAGTTAATAACACGTGGGATGTTTTTATAATGTATATATAAGTCTCTATAAAATATACGATAATAGTAATTATATAAATCTTGCCCTAATAATAAAGCACGGATTGACTCTTTGGGTTCACCGTCACAACATGCTTCTTTCCGTGAATTTTCGCTTTCAGTTTTTTTCCGTTAGTTTTGATCGACAGTCCGTCCTATTGCTGCGAGGCGGTACTAAAAACTTTGTCCATCCAATTGGTCCACGTCCACATTCTCTTATTGGGCCTGCACGCATGTTTCGGCCTGCATGCACGCTTCTGTATCTGTACCTTACCTGATTTTCACACATGTACTCGGAGTAATCCCACCTCGATTGCTTCCATGAAAGTCTACCAGTTTATATACCTGGAAAATTGCATATCAACAATGAGCCTCTTGAATCAACAAACACAGAAAGAGAACGAAGGGAAATTGTACAACAAAACGGCAGTCCGGCGCGAAGCTGTTCAGTCCGGCGCTCGCCGGGGTGAGGAAGCGGAGGCGCAGCGCGCAGATGCCTGCGACGCAGCCTATTCCACACGCTGGCCACCTCTACACCATGCACGACATGGACACGAGCGCGGCGGCAGGGTGGCTTGAGGCTCGTGGTGGACCGGATCCAGCGAGGGGAAGGTCGGATCCGTCGGCTTGGAGAGGGAGGTGTGGAGGAACACGCGGGACAGAGGGTGGAGGAGGATGGAGGCGGAATGCCGAGGTCGGGCTGTGGACTCGGAGTGGAGGAGCCACGGAGAGGCTCGGGAGCCACCACGGCAGCCACGAGAGCGAGATGGGCCTGGCCATGCTCGGCGGTCGTCAGCTGACTTCGTGTTTCTCTGCTGATGATCCCTGACCACCTGCTGCCCGGGGTCGGCTACATGCTGTTATCTCAGTTTGCTTGGTAGTTTCATTCTTGCTTAAGATTAGACCTAGCCGTGTAGATGCAGATGGACATTGGAGGTACAGTGTTGGCACTGACGACTTGGATAAAAATATTTTTGTATGCACTCCGAGTGGGTCAGTCTATATACACTTAAATTTTCACATTCAGTTTCCTTCAGTTAGACGATAGCAAGGAGATAATGCACTCCTTTTTTCTAAAAAATATCATAAGGGACATCTTTTGGAAGAATGACGAGCCATGTTGGCCGTAGTTGGAGTGAAAGAATTACAACTTTTTTGTGCCAAATAATCAAATATAGCACTGGTTCAGAAAAAAAACCGAAACCATGAGAAATGTTGTTGTTGGATGTCAGTGCGCATCATATATCCTCTTGGCCATGCCGGTCATAACAGCAACAACTTTCTTCAGGCTGGTGATGCTCATATTGTCAATCATTCTCACTGTGGTGCCTGAGACAAAAACTCCTAAGGCAGTTTGGTAATTTATGATGTTATTACACCGGAGCACATGTAATGACAGACCCGGTAAAGAAGAATAGAACGTAAGTGTGTGCCATATTTTTTTCCCGATGCAACGCACGGGCCCTTATGCTAGTATATATAATGTGGTAGAAGGGAAAACATAAATTGGACACAACATTACTTTTATAAGAGACCTGCGTTTTATACCCCACAGTAGGCATACTAACAAGTTCACACACAAATACAACAGAAAAGGTAAACATTCATATCAAACTCAGGTTCACAGGACACGTTCATATTCATAGCCAACATTCACTATCAACAACTCAAAAGATTCATATATACACAAGCTCAGCATATCTATGCATCCAAATGATTGATAGATCACACGACAATATTCATACATAATTCACAAAAAGATTCAGATATACACATGTTCAGTATGTTTATGCATCCAAATGATTGAGATCACAGCCAATATGATCCATGGACGAACTTTAATTACCTTGGGTACAGACTGGTAAATGGTGTTCAATCGGAGGTACTTCTTGCTAAAATTAGTTCTTGTACGAGTAAACTTTCGAGTACATAAGAGGCAGCACAGACAATCTGAACTTTGCTTGTAGGTTTATCCTCAAATAGTGGCCTCGTGCCGAGGGAGGTTTGAGCAACTTGGCCACTACTTTCATCCAACTAGTTTACTGGCTCATCTTGGTCCTGTATCTCGCCAAAATTCTACATTGCAGACGAGAAAGGAGGCGGTTGAGAAAATGAACCACCCAAATTTTTTGTGCAGTTCAACTGAAATGGAGCATCCTTGGCGTGCAGACTGATTAAGTGCCAGATGAATATACGCGTCAACCAACTTGTCTGGAATCTTTAGACTCCATGCCATATAGTTCGCTACCATATGTGCCGATAACCAAAAGGCACAAGTTGGGACCAAAGACTGGACTGCGTTTTTCTGGGCTATGCACCAAGCAATATTTTTGGCGTTCACTCTCCTAATACTTGGAGTTTGACAATTGGTTGACGCCGGTTGATACTCGAATGAATATAGGCACTTCTTGTCAACATCGATGCTTGTCTGAGTGAACTTTGGAGTACATAGCAGCAGCATAAGTACCTGTCCATCTGATCATTTTGTGCAGTTCTACTGAAATCACCCGATGTAATGATTTGCCTGCGAGTTCAGGCTCCAAATTACTCCTTTATGAAATCGGCAAACAGTAGCACAATACCAAATTACCAATACATATGACAGGCACAATAATCAGGATAAAGACCAGTACCAACCTGTGTGAGGTAGCATATCAATTACTATTTCCTTTGACTGGAAGCCGAGATAAGCCAAGCGACTGACAGCAAAGGAAGAAAGCAAGCGGAGATTAGCGACTGACGGGAAAGGACGGAAGCTGTCGAGGCAATGAAGCACCCAAAGTTTTTGTGCAGTTCCACCAAAATCGAGCATCCCTGTTGGCACATATATTGAGAGAGTGAGATTACTGTAATAGTGGGACTAGTTGATGAAACATACACTAACAAATAGAAGCACCCTCATTATCTTAATGGGTAAAGTTAGCAACATAGTAGTCTTGCTTAAAGAGAGGTATTAGTTTATTTAATCAGTGCCAATTAGCTCAACTCAACACTCAAAGCATTGCCATTTATCATAGGTTGCAAAACTTTAACGTGCAAAGATAAAGGAGTTTCTCATGACAGTAGCACGATACAAATAGAGATGACAGCAAACTAATATGGATGAAGGCCTTAGGCCCGTACCAACCTGAGAAAAAAGCTTATTCATGTAGTCCCATAAGAGATGATAAAGCACTCACTGGAATCACACAATAGTATATATTTTTGTGCACTTCAAATGTATGGTTGAAATCACTCTTGTTTACCAGTGCTGAGATTATATCGAAAGATTATCAAGAACTTCCAGCAGAGTTAAAGCACTGGCTGGGATACAGTTCATTGTATTGTCTTGTGTAGTTCCACTAAAATGTATGATTGGCACAACATGATCCCTGTTTGCACAAGTAGGAACAAGGTGAAACCTTCATTAGCTTAGTGAGAAAGGATAGGAAGACATTAGCATATTACTCAAACAGTAGCATCAAATTCATGATGGACAATACGCAAAACATTGCCTCATTGAACCAATGGCAATAAATTGACATGCAAAACAATAGCACTATTATGTCATGACACTAATAATATTCCCTCCCTGCTCCACCACATGATTCACCTCCATAGACAAACATACACACGTACATGATTCAGCATAGGGTCCTACTAAAGATTTGTTTAACTCCAACAGGAAAATTAGGCAGTAATAAATTAGTGGTACTTAAGTACTCCTAATTAATTAAGTGAGACAGCAGAAGTGGAAGGGCTCCCTGGAGGATCGTCTCACATGTAAGGTAGTCGTTACCGGAGCCCTTGAATGGCCTCGACTGAGGCCTCTGGCTTCAGCAAGATCGCCTTGGCACTGTTTATTCTTCTTCTTCTTCCTCTTCATGCTCTGTTTCTCTTTCTCCTCACCAGTTGGTGAAACCAAGTACATGATTGGCCTTCTAATTCAGAATTGGTTTTGTCAGTGAGGGAGTACAAGTGTACTAGTAAAAAACAACATTATTTTCTCATGGCAGTCGGAAAATAGAGATGAACACATGCATTAAATATCATTCTTACCTAAAGGAAGGTTATGGCGCAAATATGGATGATGAGGATTGGAACACAGATCTCCCTTTGTGCAGTTCCACCAAAATGAACCAACTGTTCCATTCTGACATTCCAGTTAAACAACACAAAAGTCACTTCTTTTAAGAAGAGTTTTGTGCAGTGCACCAAAAGGTCACAACAGCAACCAGGTGAATTGGATATCCCTGTTTGCACAAAAAGGCATAGAGGAAACAGTCAGAGTCTCAAACAATTACAGGCAAAAACATTTGGCTAAACTTGTCATGGCTTATAACAGTGGCATGGCTTCATTTTTACCAAGGACATTAGATTAAGAACAGTGGGTGCACCAGCAGTCCAGCACCATGTACGTAAACAGGGGCATAAAGTGGTGATTCATAGTTTGTTGCCCCGAGAAACAAACATCCAAGAAACATATCTGGGTTGGTCCCATTTTTGTTCACTCTAGCCACCTACTCCTATGTGTGGATAGCAAATCTAGTCCTGGTCATACCACTGTGTACAGCGTTACCCCTATATTTCCCTTTTCGACCAAGAGACCGGTTGGATGACCAGTCTATACTACTTTCACCCCCTTTCCTTCCTGTTTGTACCAAGTCCGATGTACATACTAAATTCCCCCACCCCCACTTTATTTCTTGTTTGAACCAAGTACTACAAGATTCGACTCCATGAAGTAGCTTTACCTCTAACAATAGAAGAAAAAAATATGTGACGTTGGACCATCCGATCGAGAGGGGCTGAGAGGTAGAAAATGATGCACATGCAGCGACGTAGCGAGCTGGGGAAGTAGAGCTAAGGCGGTTTCGAACGAAGATATACCTGAAGGTCGTCGGGATGTGGATAGGTGGGCGGCGGGAGGCCGGATCCGCCCACAGGCAACGACGAAGGGATCGGAGGACCTCCCGCGCCGGCGCTCGGCCAGAGATAACGGTGCGGCCAGCAGTGGGTCTCCTCCCTCGCTGTCGACGACGGCCTAAATGCTGCCCCTCCTCCCCTTCACCGGCGGAGGGGATACGTCCGGATCTGTAACCAGCGGTGAGGATAGAAAGCCAGTGTTTTTTGAAGGGAGAAAGACAGTGTTACTACCCCTATCTTGTTTAGATCTGGAGAGGATGAGAGTGTGTGAATAGAGCAACCCTAGCAAGCAAGCGCGGAGGCTCCGGCCTATATATACGTAGTGGGGTAGTTTTCCTTTTTCACTCCATCAAAACAATCGTTTAAAATTGTGTACTACTACATGCCAGGTCGCGTTTTTTTAGTTGTTGATTGTTTTTTGAGATAGCTACCCGCTTGTTCCAAGTGGTGTGATGGTGTGCCAGGTCGCACTTTGTATCGTTCAAGTCTGGTACTACAAGTCCCTCCATTAAATGAACAACCACCCCCTCGTAAAAATTGTGAACAAGCCCACGGCTAAAATTAGCGGAAACGTGGGTTGCCCCAACATGCATTATTATTTATATTTTCTACTCCCTCCGTTCCTAAATATAAGTCTTTTTTATTAGCCACACCTAAGACAAGAATTTTTTTATTAGCAGTGAACCCCACATGTCATAGCCACAAAAATTGTGGCAAGAGTCCCTTAGGCAAGGCAAAGTGTGTCTAACAATTTGAGCAACTCAGGTTAGGCAAGTGTGGCAAGTGTGGGAAAAATAATGTGGCAACATAAGACAAACATAGTCACAATCCAAACAGCTCCGTAATTTTTTGTGACATGCATGAAAATTTGGTTAGTTAAATTTATAGTCAAAATTTGGCAAGGTGCATCAAATCAACACATGCAAGTATCAAAAGGAAAGTCACGGCATGCATGCATGTGTTGTACTCCCTCTGTTTCCAAATATAAGTATTTTTAGAGATTGCAACAAGGGACTACATACGAAGCAGAATATGTCTACTCCTACATACGAAGTAGCCCATTTGAAATGTGTAAAAAGACTTATATCGAGTGCAGTTCTTTGATGTGTCACGTCAAATCATACAAGACCAAGAAATTTTATTACTACAACGCCCTCTCCCTCGCGGACTGAGCTCCGGTGCCTTAACTGCACCTGCCTTTTGTTGCATGACAGGAGGGCCAACCACCTGTTGGGCCCACCTGTCATAGATGCAAAGGCAGGAGCAGTAAGTAGAAGCTTTCGCTACACTCTATCCCTCCCGCACGAGGTGGACGGACATGCAGCAGTGGATTCGATACTTTAGAAGTAGGAGTAACATCATTGTTCGTCTTCTCGAAGAGGTGAAGAGCCAAGCGCAACCCGAACGTGGCAGTTGCGAATGCTCGCGTGGTGCGGTTCCTTGGAGTACTAGCCAGGCTCTTGCATGAGACAAAATTGCTATTGTTTAACAATTAAACTCCATTATCCATTGGTTGATACTCATTCTGCATAGGTCCATGCGCTTAGCACCGTTTCCTCATGGGGTCACTAATGTTTATTTGCTAATTAATAGCATTGCATGCAATGAACTAGCCATTGCAAGTCATTAAAAGCATGCACACCTCTCATATCTTATTGGTTGATATGTCAAGAAACAAGAAACAAGGTAGAAGTTAATGCACCGCGCCTAAGTGTTTTGGGACTATTTGGTTTTCGTAAGATGACTTACACACCTAGACGGCGGGCGGGGCGCAAGCCGGGCGGCGCGGAAGGTGCGGGCGCGGGCGAACGGGCCGCGGGGGCCGGGTCTGGGCCGGCGGGCCTCGGCGGCGCATGGACCAACGGCGGTGACGTGGAGGCACGGGAGTGGCTAAGGCGGCGGGGCGGACGCGTCCGACCCAGACAGACTTGTCCGGCGGCGCGAGGAGAGGGAGAGTTAGGGTTTCGCCCGAAATTTGGAGAGGGTTGCACATATTTATACCTAGAAGGAGGTGGGAGTGTCCAAATGAGGTGTAGTTTTCGACCACTCGATCGTGATCCGACAGTGGAGGATATGGGAGAGGTTTGGATGGGTTATTGGGCCGTTTTGGAGGGGTGTTGGGCTGCAACACATACGAGGCCTTTACGGTTCCCCGGTTAACCGTTGGAGTATCAAACGGACTCCAAATGACACAAAATTTGACAGGCGGTCTACCGGTGGTGTACCAAGGCCACTTGGCAAATCTCGGTCCATTCCGAGAAAGTTTAACACCCGCTCATGAAAAGAGACAAAAGGGGGCGCCGGAGGACGTAGGAGTGTCGGATTGCAAAACGGACAACGGGGAAAATGCTCGGATGCATGAGACGAATACGTATGCAAATGAGATGCACATGATGACATGATATTAAATGCATGACATGAACAAAATGAAAAACAAAGACAAGACCCAACCATGAAGGGAAAATCATATCTTAGAGCCAAAATGGCAAGAGTCGGAGTACAAATATGGCAAATTACATCCGGGGTGTTACAGACTCCTATCGAGATTTGTCGGCACATCGGGCGGCCTTGCTGGTCTTGTTTTACCATTGTTGAAATGTCTTGTGACCGGGATTCCGAGACTGATCGGGTCTTCCCAGGAGAAGGAATATCCTTTGTTGACCATGAGAGCTTGTGATGGGCTAAGTTGGGACACCCCTGCAAGGTTTGAACTTTCGAAAGCCGTGCCCGCGGTTATGTGGCAGATGGGAATTTGTTAATATCTGGTTGTAGAGAACTTGACACTTGACTTAATTAAAACACATCAACTGCGTGTGTAGACGTGATGGTCTCTTTTCGGCGGAGTCCGGAAAGTGAACACGATCTTGTGTTATGCTCAAACGTAAGTAGTTTCAGGATCACTTCTTGGTCACTTCTAGCTTCTCGATCATGCGTTGCTTCTCTTCTCGCTCTCTTTTGCGTATGTTAGCCACCATATAAGCTTAGTGCTTGCTGCAGCTCCACCTCACTACCCTTTCCTACCCTTAAGCTTAAATAGTCTTGATCTCGCGGGTGTGAGATTGATGAGTCCTCGTGACTCACAGATTCTTCCAAACAGTTGCAGGTGCCGATGATACCAGTGCAGGTGATGTAACCCAACTCAAGTGGGAGCTCGATGAAGATCTTGATCGTTGTTTTTTTTCGTTTCTTGTTGATCAGTAGTAGAGCCCAGTTGGGATGATCGGGGATCTAGCATTTGGGGTTGTCTTCTTTTATTTTGGTTCCATAGTCAGACCTTTGATTGTACTCTGGATGATGTATGTTTAACTTGTATTTGTGTGAAGTGGCGATTGTAAGCCAACTCTTTATCCCATTCTTATTTAGTACATGGGATTGTGTGAATATTACCCCTCTTGCGACAAAACCACAATGCGGTTATGCCTCTAAGTTGTGCCTCGACACGTGGGAGATATAGCTGCATCATGGGTGTTACAAGTTGGTAATCAGAGCCATTACCGACTTAGGAGCCCCCTGCTTGATCGAATCGCTGACATTGTTGAGTCTAGAACAAAATGTTTTGAGTCTTAGGATTATATATATCGGAGAGTAGGATTCTTTTTACTCCTTAGTCCCTTCGTCGCTCTGGTGAGGCCTCCTGACGTAGAAGTTTTGACTCTCCTCTCCTCAAATTTCACTAATTTTTTTAGGATCACGTGGGTATCTTGGAATCGTTCTAATAGTCTTGTGACGAGAACATTGTTCTTTGTGCCTCCTGACATTTAGGGGTTGTGGCAGTGCCCCGGGGAGTTGAGCTCCGAGGTGTTGTCATCATAATTTTATCGTTGCAGTTCTGGAATACCTGAGTTTCACCGACATCGAAAATCTCTTTTATGCAGTTGTTGGTGAGATAACCTCGACGCCACATAGTACTGGGCAGGAGTTCGGGAGTATTGCCATAACTCGTAAAACTGATGCTTTTCGAAGGTTGAGGTATATGATTTCTGAAGGATTCTTGGTAATGTGTGGAAGGATGGATACAGCTGGATGTAGGATTTGTTAGTTTTGGGTGAGATATTATGCTTCCCCTGTATCCCCAACACCTGATTGCATAACCAGAAAGTTTCGGGAGTTTATAAGTGGGAATTCAAGTATCTCCAAGGATATCTTCTCAACAGATACATGATACGATATGGGGTCTATCATATGTTTGTTTCGGCTTATTTTGCAAGCCAATCCTTTGTTTTTGTTTTCAATTGTGGTATTCGAGTTGCTTCAATGTCAAGTGTTGATTCCATACCTCTCCTAAGTGGTGTTCTCATATTTCTGTGGGAGTACTAATCCTTCTTGATCATTGAGATGGTCATGCCAATTCTTTCTCAACTGGCGTGTTTCTCTTCAAGTGGATCCGATCATTTTCAACATTCGCAAGATCAACTCTAAGTATTCTCAACGGTGTTTGTTTCATTTGTCCCAAGTTGTATTTGTTTTTCCCGCCCTCCCACCCTTTTTCTTCAAGGACTTAGATCTCTTAATCATGTATCCTTTTATTTGTGGGAAGTCTCTTCAGTCATTTCTTTCAATGTTTTACCCGGTGTTTCTTATGAAGATACTAACAGAGCTACAAGTTCGTAATTCTTCGTTCTTTTTCTTCTTTGGTGGACTAAATTCAAGCTTTCAGTGTTGATCACATTCCTTTCCTTGTTTCAAATGTTTTCTCATGTCGGTGCACCTCTTAATCATCCACTTCTCGCTATTCAATTGTTCCGGAGTGCTGAAGATCTCTCAGAAGATTCACGTTTTCCATTCTCAATCCGTTCAAGTTATTTCGTGGTGGATATCTTGTTCAAGCCATTCAAATCAACCGGTGCATCATCTCTTCCTCAGTAATCTTTTCAATGGTGTTTCTTTTGAGTGGGTCCTAACCCACAGGTCTTTTCCAGGATCATACCTGACTCTTCTAATTTTCTAGAGTTATTCTCAAATTACTCTCCAAGTTTGATGTAGGGATGAATTATGATCAGTCATATGTATTTCTCCAAGATCCGTCAAATTCTTTTCATCATTGGCTCAACCTCTTCGCTTTTGATTCTCAGAGTGTCTAAACAATGATGGTGGTGTTTCTCGTCGTCATTCTCGGATTTGAAGACTGAAGAAGATTTTTCTCTCAATCTTGCTCCATTCTCTTTAAGATTCATGGTTCTAGCTTGTTGCCGTCCTCTAATAATTGTTTTCAATTTTGAGAATTGTTTTCACCCATCTGGAGCAATTCAAGAGTCTTTTTAGTTTGATTCTCCGAAGACCATCATTGCAGGTTTATTCATTCTCAGCTTTCAGCTCTCATTCTCCAAATCTTACCGGTCCTTCATTCAAGTATTCTCTTATCAGCTCGTGATCTCTTCGTTCTCTTGTATCAAATCCCCTCAAGTATCTTCATTCGTTTTCCAAGTCGTCCCGGTGAATTGTGCCTTTGCTACTTTCATTTTCAATTCTTATGGTGGTTTGTTCAAGATTCGTCTTCCTATGTTCTCATATCAATTCATTCATTGTTTTTGAATCCCACTGGTGGTTCCATCAAGACCTTATTCAAGTTTTTGCTATATCTCTCTTAATCCTTTCTACGAGAAAAAGTAGTATGCCAAATCCGTTGCTTGTCATCAATTTAAATTGGTGAAGGATACACATAACATAATTCTTATTCTTGTTTCATCTGAGTGATCTAGTTTCTTCTTTCCAGAGTTCTTCATCATGTCACATTTCTCGATTCGAGATGCTTCATCTTTTCTTTTTTGGAGTTCCAAGGTTTTCCGCTTTATCTCATCATGAAGCTCCATCTAAATCATTACAAGGCTTCACCTTGTGTTTTCAACTTTCCTTTCTTTTTATCATCATTTTTTTACCGGAGTTCTTCATGGAGGCTCTACATGGTGGTTCATCTAGGATTCCATTCATTCTTCAATTGTTTGTCAAGATTTCTCTCGAAGCTATGATCCGCCAAGCTATACTTCAAGTATTCTTCATCTTGCATTTCGAAGTGCAATTCTTTCATATCTCATCTTTTGAGGTGGTGTTATGTTATTGTTGATAATTTCCCTTCGTGTTTCCTGATTCACAAGTTTTCAAGAGTGACATATCTAAATCCATCATTTTCTCTTCGCTCAATACATCTTTTCAATCCTTCAATCTCTTCATTGGAGTTATATTGGGTCATATTTCACCTAAAGCTTTCCCTAGGGATTGTTGCTATCTATGGTGCTCATAAATGACCCAAGTTCTTCATTTATCCTCCTGGTGAAATAAGTTTCTAGTCTCCTTGTTGAAATCAATCCAAATCTATTGTTCCCGTTAGTGGCAGAATTTCACCTCATAATTTTGAGAAGTTTTTCCATAAGCCCACTACAAGCTTTTTCGTTTCATTGTCGGTTTTCCAACAACTCCGTTATAACCTTCTTGGAAGGGTGCCTTCCAAGCTCATTTGTGGCAGAAGTTGTCATTTTCTTCTCAATTCTTTCCTTTCTAATGATCCAACTTCTGTTCTTTCGTTCTGGAGGCAGCGTGTTGTTGATCTCATAAAGTATCCTCTCATCTTGTCAAATTCATGTTCAATTCCTTCCATTTACAGTCGAAGTGCTGTCCAAATTATATCATTCTTATTCCTTCTCTACCTTGTTTTAACCAGAGTGTTGTGGCAATCATTCCTCTTTTAACCGGAGTATCATTCAAGTGCTTTCATTTTGCCAAGTTAATATTCTATTCCATCCATTTCCAACCAGAGTATTGTTGTAATTGTTCTTATCGTTCCTTCTACATCTCATTTATACCGGAGTGCTTGCATGTACTTCTTGTCCATTCCAACCCTTTTGTTATGTCTTTCAACCTACAAGGTTCTAGTAATGTTCCTTGTTCCTTTTATTTCTAACGGAGTGTTTTCAACTTCGACCATCTCCGTTGTATTCTTTTCTCAAATTGTTTAACCTATCAAGGTTCTTTGGTTTCACTCATTTGTCAAAGAAGCAACTTAGTTTTACCTCTTCTCCTCCTCTTCCGTTTCTCTCCGGTGTCATCTTAGATCTCGGGACAAGATCCTCTCGTAGTGGTGGAGTGTTGTGATGCCCCAAGACCGGAGCTTCACATGCCTTCCATGGGTTCCAAGATTCGTTGTGTGATTTGTTTTTGTTTGTTGCATTCATCTTTGCATCAGGTGCATTGCATCATGTCATCATGCCATTAATTTTTTCCAACTCCACTAAATAAAATGCATAGATCTTTGATCTATTTAAATTGAGGGAACTCACAAGGTGATTTCTCTATATAACATATCCTCCCAATATTTTAGGGAGCTATAATAAACATTCAAACACACTTGCAAGTTTTCCCCATGTCTTTTCTACTTCAAGGTCAACTTGAAAACCTTGCCCACTTTTATGTTCCCATTTGCCAAGGTCCCTCCAAAAATTTCAACATTTTTGGACACTCCTAAAACCTCGTCCTAGTTCAAACCCATTTGAATTAAATTCAAATGAGTTTGAATTTGCATCTTTCAATCATGGCCGTTTCTATTTTCTCGGAACAAGCACCTTTTTGCGAGTCCGGAAAAATTGTCCGCATGCGGAAATTCTTTCTCTAACCCCTCTTCTTTTTCTTCTCTTTAATTGTTTTTTTTGGTTAAAGATTAGACTTAAGAGGAGAGAGAGAGATAGCTCCTGGCCCTTTTCCCATCCCCGCGGCCCACCTATGTCTACCTAGCCTTCTAAGGCCCAGCCGACCCACCTCCTAATCCTAACCCTAGGCCCAGCCGAACCATCTCCCTCGATCCCTGCCTCCATCGAACCCCTCCTCCTTCGTTCCTCCTAGCGCCACCAGGAGAGCGCACATGCCGCTTGCCCGATCCCTTCTCCCTGCTCGATACCCCCCACCTCTCCTCCCATGCCCGAACCACCAAGCGCCTCCAAGGGCGACGCCCGGTTCCCTCGGCCTCATCTCCTCGGCCCCGCCACCAGGACCCGCTGCTCCGCCGCCCCTCTGCTCCTGTTTTCCTCTCCAGCAGGCCGCCGCCCTGCGTGCGCGACCACACCTGTGCCTCCCTCCTCTCTCGCTCGTCTCCCTCTCCTCCTCTCGCGCCGCCGCCGTGCCATGGCTGCAGCCGTCCAGCCGCGGGACAGCACCGCCTCCCTCTGTTCGGCCTCCTACCCTAGTCCCCTACATCAGCCCCGGAGATCACCGCCGCAGGGAGTCGCTAGGTCTGGCAACCCCTCGTCCAGCGCGCCGTCTCTTTCTTTGCTGGAGCCACGGGCTCACCGGAGCACCACCAACAACAGGTCGCTGCCTCCCTTTTCCCTTCGCCGGAGTCCTAAGCCACGCTAGGTGCCTGCATCCTCGCCAAACTGCCGCTATTTTCCCCTGTCAGACCGCGCGAGACCTCCCCCACGCCTTGCTAGCTGCTGCTGCACTGCCATGTTCCTGTTCATCCTCTACTCACATCTCCATCCAGGGCCGCCCCTCTTCGTTGACCACCAAGACCCGAGGCCCCTTGGCCTTGCTTCAATCTGGATAAGTTGAGACCACCGTTGCAACATTGATTCCTCTGCCCCGGAGTACCTCAAGTTCGTCTACACGAGACTGCCAAGTACCTCTACGCACGGATATCGCCAAGTACCACGATGATACGAGGACAACTACCGTCCACGTGCATTTTGCCAAGTGCCACGACGCCACATAAGTTTCTTCTTGAACATGTACGACTACAACGTGAACGAGTACCACGACGACCCTCGAAGAGCTCGGATCCGTCAAGTTCCACTACCACCGACTAGTACGACTACCGTTGCAAAAACGAGATCGTCAAGACCGGACCGACAAGTACCTCGAGAACGTCTGTACCTCTACCGTTGACATGCTTTTCGTCAAGTCCCTCTACGAAAACGTGCTCCGCTGCCATCGCAAGAATTGAGACCGACAAGTCCGAAGATGCAAGTACCACTCCGAACCATGTACGACTACCGTCGCCGAAGACCCGTGTAATGCAAGCGTCAAGTTCAACCACCGTCGCGTGAACTGCTACTTCCATGACGGCCGTGAACGACTACTTCCCTCGACGAAGACGAACTCGATACGCTTCGAAAACGCACACCTCGAAGGTATAACCCCGAGATGACCGTCCGAGAACGATTGCTTGCGTTGTATGAGATGCACCCTTTGTCTGTACCGTGTCCGTAGTGTCTCTCGCTTCCATGCCATCGACTCGTGGGAACCCGGTATCCGGGAGCACCCCATCATCTTGCATGACACACTCACACCCACTTCCTTTTGCACTGGTATCTCCATGAGCTACCGGAACCGATATGTTGCCGTGGCATCATTTTCGGGTTCGTTGCCGTGGCACCCTTTCTTTCCACCACGGTGACAAATGCTTCTCATGTCAACTTTTTCATAAAATTGCATAAACTTGCATATGCCATCCGCATCATGATAATAACAATTAAAATGTTTAAAATTGTTGTTGCATTAAATTGCTAATGCACATGAGGATTTACCGGAATTGTTGTTTGATGTTTCCGGCCTCATTTAAAATGCCTGACTGTGTATTTTACTCATGTTTCACCTCTTGCCATGTTAATCAACATTTAATTTTGTTGAGTACCTAAACGGGAGAGGACTAAATAATTAAATGTGGCATTTCTTCAATGTGCAACTCGTTGTATATTGAGCTCCACTTAATTTGTAGTTTTAATTGTTGCACTTTGCCATGCCATGCCTCATTAAACCGAACATGCATCATAATTGGTTGTGCATCATGCCATGTTCATGTGAAGGTTGTTTACTATGATGCTTGTTTCTTTCCGGGTTGCTTCTCTCGTTAGCTTCGCTTTTGTTCCGAAGTTGTGAGGATTCGTTCGACTCCGTTCGTTTGTCTTCTTCATGGACTCATTCTTCTTCCTTGTGGGATTTCAGGCAAGATGACCCTACCCTCGAAATTACTTCTATATTTGCTTGCTAGTTGTTCGCTATATCGCTATGTCGCGCTACCTACCACTTGTTTATCATGCCTCCCATATTGCCATGTCAAGCCTCTAACCCACCTTTCCTAGCAAACCGTTGTTTGGCTATGTTACCATGTTTGCTCAGACCCTCTTATACCGTTGCTAGTTGTAGGTGAAGATGAAGTTTGTTCCATGTTGGAACATGGATATGTTGGGATATCACAATATCTCTTATTTAATTAATGCATCTATATACTTGGTAAAGGGTGGAAGGCTCGGCCTTATGCCTGGTGTTTTGTTCCACTCTTGCCGCCCTAGTTTCCGTCATACCGGTGTTATGTTCCTTGATTTTGCGTTCCTTACGAGGTTGGGTGTTATGGGACCCCTTGACAGTGCGCTTTGAATAAAACTCCTCCAGCATGGCCCAACCTTGGTTTTACATTTGCCTAACAAGCTAAGCCTTTTTCCCTTGGGTTTTTGGAGCCAAGGGTCATCTTTATTTTAACCCCCCCGGTCCATTGCTCCTCTGAGTGTTGGTCCGAAACGGGCAGCCTGCGGGGCCACCTCGGGGCAACTTGAGGGTTGGTTTTACTCGTAGCTTGACCTATCCGGTGTTCCCTAAGAACGAGATACGTGCGACTCCTATTGGGATTTGTCGGTACATCGAGCGGATTTGCTGGTCTTGTTTTACCATTGTCGAAATGTCTTGTGACCAGGATTCCGAGACTGACCGGGTCTTCCCAGGAGAAGGAATATCCTTCGTTGATTGTTAGAGCTTGTGATGGGCTAAGTTGGGACACCCCTGCAGTGTTTGAACTTTCGAAAGCCGTGCCCGCGGTTTTGTGGCAGATGGGAATTTGTTAATATCCGGTTGTAGAGAACTTGACACTTGACTTAATTAAAACACATCAACCGCGTGTGTAGCCGTGATGGTCTCTTTCCGGCGGAGTCCGGAAAGTGAACACGGTCTTGTGTTATGCTTGAATGTAAGTAGTTTCAGGATCACTTCTTGGTCACTTCTAGCTTCTCATTCGTGCGTTGCTTCTCTTCTCGCTCTCTTTTGCGCATGTTAGCCACCATATATGCTTAGTGCTTGCTGCAGCTCCACCTCACTACCCTTTCCTACCCTTAAGCTTAAATAGTCTTGATCTCGCGATTGTGAGATTGTTGAGTCCTCGTGACTCACAGATTCTTCCAAACAGTTGCAGGTGCCAATGATACTAGTGCAGGTGATGTAACCCAGCTCAAGTGGGAGCTCGATGAAGATCTTGATCTTTGTTTTGTTTCGTTTCCTGTTGATCAGTAGTGGAGCCCAGTTGGGTTGTCTTCTTTTATTTTGGTTCTGTAGTCGGACCTATTATTGTACTCTGGATGATGTATGTTTAACTTGTATTTGTGTGAAGTGGTGATTGTAAGCCAACTCTTTATCCCATTCTTATTCAGTACATGGGATTGTGTGAAGATTACCCCTCTTGCGACAAAACCACAATGCGGTTATGCCTCTAAGTCGTCCCTTGACACGTGGGAGATATAGCCGCATCGTGGATGTTACAAGTTGGTAATCAGAGCCATCCCCGACTTAGGAGCCCCTTGCTTGATTGAATCGCTGACGTTGTTGAGTCTAGAACAAAACGTTTTTAGTGTTAGGATTATATATATCGGAGAGTAGGATTCTTTTTACTCCTCAGTCCCTTCATCTCTCTGGTGAGGCCTCCTGACGTAGAAGTTTTGACTCTTATCTCCTCAAATTTCACGAATTTTTTTGGGATCACGCGGGTATCTTGGAATCGTTCCGATAGTCTTGTGACGAGAACATTGTTCTTGGTGCCTCTTGACATTTAGGGGTTGTGGCAGTGTCCCGGTGAGTTGAGCTCCGAGGTGTTGTTGTCACAATTTTATCGTTGCAGTTCTGGAATACCTGAGTTTCTCCTGTGTTCATGATCATGTCTACATATCATCATAACTATGCGCTTTTCTATCAATTGCTCGGCAGTAATTTGTTCACCCACCGTAATATATACTATCTTGAGAGAAGCCACTAGTGAAACCTATGGACCCCGGGTCTACTTTACATCATATTAGCCTCCGATCTACAATTCTAGTTTACTATTTATTTTGCAATCTTTACTTTTCAATCTATACAACAAAAATACCAAAAATATTTATCTTATTATCTCTATCAGATCTCACTTGCGTAAGTGACCGTGAAGGGATTGACAACCCTTTATCGCGATGGTTGTGAGGTTCTTGTTTGTTTGTGCAGGTACTAGGTGAGTTGTGTTTAGTCTCCTATTAGATTGATACCTTGTTTCTCAAAAATTAAGGGAAATACTTACACTACTTTGCTGCATCACCCTTTCCTCTTCAAGGGAAAACCAACGCATGCTCAAGAGGTAGCAAGAAGGATTTCTGGAGCCGTTGCCGAGGAGATTTGCACCAAGTCATGTCAAGATTTGATCTCCCGTCAACTAGCCTTTTCTGGCGCCGTTTCTGGGGAGATCTACGCCAAGTCAAGACATACCAAGTACCCATCACAAACTCTTCTCCCTCGCATTACATTATTTGCCATTCGCCTCTTGTTTTCCTCTCCCCCACTTCACCTTTGCCGTCTTATTTGCCCTTTTTCTTTCGCCCTCTTTTCTGTTTGCCTTTTTCTCGTCAGATCTCTTGGTTGCTCATGTTGCCATGTGCCTTCTATATGCTTGCATCTTCGCTTGCTAAAAATCTATTGATATGGATCCTCATCCTCTTGTTAATCTTCCTAAATTATCCAATTATGATGAACCAATTGCTAGTGAGTTGAGTGCACTAGATTATCTTTATGGAGTTTTGCTTGAAATCCGTGAATCTGAAAATTGTGATGAAGTGCTTTACAATGTGATTCACGATAGATCTTTGAATAAAAAGCATGATTGCAATGATGTTATTATAAATTCTATGAATGTCAATTGTGCCAATAATATGCAAAATCCTAAGCTTGGGGATGCCAGTTTTGCTATGTCCACTACTTGTTGCAATGATCATGATTGGGGTGATTCTTCTTATGATCTTGAAAATTTATTTAAGCCCCATGATGAATATAAGATTGATAATAATGATTTCAATATTGAAAGTGCGTTTGGAAGAGTGTCAACTTTAGATCCCACGTATTTGGAGAATGTTCAATCTTATGCAATTTTCGATAAAAGTGGGTTTGGAGAGGTCATGACTTTAGTTAATGTTAATCCCACTATTTTGGAAGAGTGTCAACTTTGCATGCATGTGGATCGTGTTGAAAATATTTTATGTGATAGCCATTTTGTTGAATTTGCTTATGATCCCACATGTAATTATTATGATAGAGGAAAATATGATTGTAGAAATTTTCATGTTACTAAATTACCTCTCGTTATGTTGAGATTGCTATTGTTTCTTTCTGCTTCCTTGAATATGCTAGTTTTTGCTTGCTATGATAATTTATTTTCCTAGAAGATGCCTATGCATAGGAAGTATGTTAGACTTAGATGTGTTTGTCACGTGTTTCATGATGCTCTGTTTGTGCTTCAATTCTTGTCTTTCCTGTGAGCATCACTGAAATTACCAATGCCTAGCTAGGGGCATTAAATGAAAGCACTTGTTGGGAGGCAACCCAATTTGATTTTTGTTCCTTGCCTTTTGTTCCTGTTTAATTAGTGTTTGTGCCAAGTAAAGCCTTTAGGATCTTCTTGGATGATTGTTATTTGATCTTGCTGAAAAGAACCAGAAAGTATGCGCACACGAGAATAATTTTCATTTTTAACCCAAGAGTGATAAAATACTAATTCCAGCAGAAGTAGATCAATGTACAAATTATTTAGGATGTCCTAATTTCTCAGGATTTCTGGAGTTACAGAAGTATTCAAAACCTACAGATTACTACAGACTGTTTTGTTTTTGACAGATTCTGTTTTTTGTGTGTTGTTTGCTTATTTTGATGAATCTATGGCTAGTATCAGGGGGTATGAACCATAGAGAAGTTGGAATACAGTAGGTTTAACACCAATATAAATAAAGAATGAGTTTATTACAGTACCTTAAAGTGGTGGTTTGTTTTCTTATACTAACGGAGCTCATGAGATTTTCTGTTGAGTTTTGTGTTGTGAAGTTTTCAAGTTTTGGGGTAAAGATTTGATGGATTTCAGAACAAGGAGTGGCAAGAGACTAAGCTTGGGGATGCCCAAGGCACCCCAAGGTAAAATTTGAGGACAACCAAAAGCCTAAGCTTGGGGATGCCCCGGAAGGCATCCCCTCTTTCGTCTTCATCTATCGGTAACTTTATTTGAGGTTATATTTTTATTCACCACATGATATGTGTTTTGTTTGGAGTGTCTTGTATGATTTGAGTCTTTTCTTTTAAGTTTACCACAATCATCCTTGCTGTACACACCTTTTGGGAGAGACACAATCTGCTTCACTTATATCTTTTGAGCTAGATAATTTTGCTCTAGTGCTTCACTTATATCTTTTTAGAGCATGGTGGTGGTTCTATTTTATAGAAATTATTGATCTCTCATGATTCACTTATATTATTTTGAGAGTCTTTTAGAATAGCACGGCAATTTGCTTTGGTTATGAAATTAGTCCTAATATGATAAGCATCCAAGATGGGTATAATAAAAACTTTCGTATAGAGTGCATTAAATGTTATGAGAAGTTTGATTCTTGATAGTTGTTTTGAGATATAAAGGTGGTAATATTAGAGTTGTGCTAGTTGAGTAATTATGGAATTGAGAAATACTTGTGTTGAAGTTGGCAAGTCTCGTAGAATGCACGTATGGTAAAAGTTGTGTGACAAATTTGAAGCATGAGGTGTTCTTTGATTGCTTTCCTTATGAGTGGCGGTCGGGAACGAGCGATGGTCTTTTCCTACCAATGTATCCCCCTAGGAGCATGCGCGTAGTGCTTGGTTTTGATGACTTGTATATTTTTGCAATAAGTATATGAGTTCTTTATGACTAATGTTGAGTCCATGGATGATACACACTCTCACTCTTCCATCATTGCTAGCCTCTTCGGTAGCATGCCTTGCCCTTTCTCACCTCGAGAGTTGGTGCAAACTTCGCCAGTGCATCCAAACCCCGTGATATGATACGCACTAGCGCACATAAGCCTCCTTATATCTTCCTCAAAACAGCCACCATAACTACCTATTATGGCATTTCTATAGCCATTCCGAGATATATTGCCATGCAACTTTCCACCATTCCGTTTATTATGACACACTCCATCATTTTCATATTGCCTTGCATGATCATGTAGTTGACATCATATTTGTGGCAAAGCCACCTTCATAATTCTTTCATACATATCACTCTTGATTCATTGCATATCCCTGTACACCGCCGGAGGCATTCACATAGAGTCATATTTTGTTCTAAGTATGGAGTTGTAATCTTGAGTTGTAAAGTAAATAAAAGTGTGATGATTTTCATTATTAGAGCATTGTACCATGTGAGGAAATTCTTCGAAAAAAAGAGAGAAAGGCCATTAAAAAAAGAGAGGCCCAAAAAATGAGAGAAAATGAGAGAAGGGGCAATGTTACTATCTTTTTCCACACATGCGCTTCAAAGTAGCACCATGATCTTCATTATAGAGAGTCTCTTAAGTTGTCACTTTCATATACTAGTGGGAATTTTCCATTATAGAACTTGGCTTGTATATTCCAACAATGGACTTCCTCAAAATGCCCTAGGTCTTTATGAGCAAGCAAGTTGGATGCACACCCACTTAGTTTCTTTTGTTGAGCTTTCATATATTTATAGCTCTAGTGCATCCGTTGCATGAAAATCCCTACTCCTTGCATTGACAGCAATTGATGGCCATCTCCATAGCCCGTTGATTAGCGCATCAATGTGAGACTTTCTCCCTTTTTATCTTCTCACATAACCTCCATCATCATATTCTATTCCACCCAAAGTGCTATATCCATGGCTCGCGCTCATATATTGCGTGAAATTTGAAAAAGTTTGAAAAGACTAAAGTATGAAACAATTGCTTGGCTTGTCATCGGGGTTGTGCATGATGGGAGCATTTTGTGTGACGAAAATGAAGCATGGCCAAACTATATGATTTTGTTGGGATAAGCTTTCTTTGGCTATGTTATTTTGATAAGACATGATTGCTTGGTTAGCATTGCTTGAAGTATTATTATTTTTATGTCAATATTAAATTTCTGTCTAGAATCTTTAGGATCTAAACATTCATGCCACAATAAAGATAAATACATTGAAAATTATGTTAGGTAGCATTCCACATCAAAAATTCTGTTTTTATCATTTACCTACTCGAGGACGAGCAGGGATTCAGCTTGGGGATGCTTGATACGTCTTCCATATATCTATAATTTTTTATTGTTCCATGCTATTATATTATATGTTTTGGATGTTTATGGGCTTTATTATACACTTTTATATTATTTTTGGGACTAACCTATTAAGCGAAGGCCTAGTGCAAATTGCCGTTTTTTTGCCTATTTCAGTGTTTCACTGAAAAGGAATATCAAACGGAATCCAAACGGAATGAAACCTTAGTGAGGATCTTTTTTTGGAACAAACGCAATCCAGGAGACTTGGAGTGGACGTCAAGGAAGTAGCGAGGCGGCCACGAGGTAGGGCAGCGTGCCCAGGGGGGCCAGGCGCGCCCCCACCCTCGTGGGCCCCTCACAGCTCCACCGACCTACTTTTGCCTATATATACTCTTATACCCTGAAAACATGAGAGAAGGCCACGAAACCACTTTTCTACCACCGCAACCTTCTGTACCTGTGAGATCCCATCTGGGGACCTTTTCCGGCGATCTACCGGAGGGTGATTCAATCACGGAGGGCTTCTACATCAACACCATAGCCTCTCCGATGATGTGTGAGTAGTTTACCACAGACCTTTGGGTCCATAGTTATTAGCTAGATGGCTTCTTCTCTCTCTTTGGTTCTCAATACAAAGTTCTCCTCGATGTTCTTGGTGATCTATTCGATGTAATACTTTTTATGGTGTGTTTGCCGAGATCTGATGAATTGTGGATTTATGATGAAGTTTATCTATGAATAATATTTGGTTCTTCTCTGAATTCTTATATGCATTATTTGATATCTTTGCAAGTCTCTTTGAATTATCGGTTTAGTTTGGCCTACTAGATTGATCTTTCTTGCAATGGGAGAAGTGCTTAGCTTTGGGTTCAATCTTGCGGTGTCCTTTTCCAGTGACAGTAGGGGCAGAAAGGCACGTATTGTATTGTTTCCATCGAGGATAAAAAGATGGGTTTTATATCATATTGCTTGAGTTTATCCCTCTACATCATGTCATCTTGCCTAAAGCATTACTTTGTTCTTATGAATTTAATACTCTAGATGCATGCTGGATATCGATCGATGTGTGGAGTAATAGTAGTAGATGCAGAATCGTTTCGCTCTACTTAACACGGACTTGGTGCCTATATTCATAATCATTGCCTAGATATTCTCATAACTATGCGCTCTTCTATCAATTGGTCGGCAGTAATTTGTTCACCCACCGTAATACATGCTATTATGAGAGAAGCCACTAGTGAAACCTATGGCCCCCGGGTCTCTTTCTTATTAAATTGCATCTCCTTTATTATCGCCTATCATTTACTATTTTGCAATCTTTATTTTCCAATCTATACAACAAAAATACCAAAAATATTTATCTTACTATCTTTATCAGTTCTCACTTTTGCAAGTGACTGTGAAGGGATTGACAACCCCTTTATCGCGTTGGTTGCGAGGTTCTTGATTGTTTGTGCAGGTGACAGGAGACTTGCGTGTTATCTCCTACTGGATTGATACCTTGGTTCTCAAAAACTGAGGGAAATATTTACGCTACTTTACTGCATCACCATTTCCTCTTCAAGGGAAAACCAACGCATGCTCGAGAGGTAGCAAGAAGGATTTCTGGCGCTGTTGCCGGGGAGACCTACGCTCAAGTCAAGACATACCAAGTACCTATCAGAAACTCTTCTCCCTCGCATTACATTATTTGCCATTTGCCTCTTGTTTTCCTCTCCCCACTTCACCTTTACCGTTTTCATTCGCCCCTTTTCCGTTTGCTCTTTTTCGCTTGCCTCTTGTGTGTTTGTGTGTTAGTTCATTTGTTTCACCTTCATGGCTAGTCCTTCTATCATTGTTAATACTCCCGATAATGAAGTTCTTAATTTTAAACAAAGGGAGGGAGAAAATCTAAAAGATGCTTGGTATAGAATTTGCAAGGCTCAAAATAGATCCACTAGGAAGCAATCTACTTCCTTTCTTCTTCGCAATTTTTACGTTGGCATCACCCCTTGGAATAGATATATTCTTGATACCATTACTGGAGGGAATTTCTTGGGTATCCATACTCTTGATTCTTATAATGCTATGACAGATTTGTTAGGCCCACCACCTCTTTTGGTCAATGGAACTATTTTAACCTTGGAACATGTGATGCAAAGGCTTGGTATTATTGAAAATAAAATCGCCAGTGTAGAGTTAATTGAGAATTTGGATAAAAATATCCAAATTACCTAATATGGATCTAAGGTAGGAGTTACTTTGAAAAATCTGAAGGAAAAGGAACCCATAGTTAATGAGAAGATAGATCAAGATGCCACTAGAATTGATAAACTTGAAGATATTATTACCAACTTGTGGACCGCTTTTTCCACTACTAAAAATACCTCAATCCCTTCTCCTACCAAAGTTGCCAAGTTTATCTATGTTCCTAAAAATAAGGGTGAATCTTCTAGTAAAAATGAAGATCTCAAATCAATAAGTGTTCACCCCAACTTTTTTCAATATCATTAAGGAACCTTTTTCTACAAATGAATTTCTTGATTTCTTGCCGACGAGTTTGATCATTAGCAAAAACAAAGAACCTCCTAAGGGTTATGAGTTTTCAATTTAATAATTGCATACCAAAGATGACAATACCTAGATCTATTCTTGCTTTTGTGCCTAGCTAGGGCATTAAATGATAATGCTTGTTGGGAGGCAACCCAATTTTATTTTTGTTCTTTACTTTTTGTTACTGTTTAGTAATAAATAATTTATCTAGCCTCTGTTATGATTGTGTTTTTTATGATTTAATTAGTGTTAAGTTTTGTGTTGTGAAGTTTTCAAGTTTTTGGGTAAAGATTTGATGGATTTTGGAACAAGGAGTGGCAAGAGCCTAATCTTGGGGATGCCCAAGGCACCCCAAGGTAAAATTAAAGGACAACCAAAAGCTTAATCTTGGGGATACCCCGGAAGGCATCCGCTCTTTCGTTTTCGTCTATCGGTAACTTTACTTGAGGCTATATTTTTATTCGCCACATGATATGTGTTTTGCTTGGAGCGTCCTGGATGATTTGAGTCTTTTCTTTTTAGTTTACCACAATCATCCTTTCTGTATACACCTTTTAGGAGAGACACACATGAATCGGAACTTATTAGAATACTCTATGTGCTTCGCTTATATCTTTTGAGCTAGATAATTTTGCTCTAGTGCTTCACTTATATGTTTTTAGAGCACGCTGGTGGTTTTATTTTATAGAAATTATTGGTCTCTCATGCTTTACTTATATTATTTTGAGAGTCTTTTAGAACATCATGCTAATTTGCTTTGGTTATAAAATTAGTCCTAATATGATGGCCATCCAAGATGGGTATAATAAAAACTTTCATATAGAGTGCATTAAGAAACTATGAGAAGTTTGATACTTGATAATTGTTTTGAGATATAAATATGGTGATATTAGAGTCGTGCTAGTTGAGTAATTGTGAAATTGAGAAATACTTGTGTTGATGTTTGCAAGTCCCGTAGCATGCACGTATGGTAACCGACGTGTGACAAATTTGAAGCATGAGGTGTTCTTTGATTGCCTTCCTTATGAGTGGCGGTCGGGGACGAGCGATGGTCTTTTCCTACCAATCTATCCCCCTAGGAGCATGCACGTAGTGCTTGGTTTTGATGACTTGTAGATTTTTGCAATAAGTATGTGAGTTCTTTATGAATAATGTTGAGTCCATGCATTATACGCACTCTCACCCTTCCACCATTGCTAGCCTCTCTTGTGCCGCGCAACTTTCGCCGGTAGCATAAACCCATCATTTACCTTCCTCAAAACAGCCACCATACCTTCCTATTATGGCATTTCCATAGCCATTCCGAGATATATCGCCATGCAACTTTCCACCGTCCCGTTTATTATTACATGCTTCATCATAGTCATATTGCATTGCATGATCATGTAGTTGACATCGTATTTGTGGCATGGCCACCATTCATATTTTTTCATACATGTTACTCTTGATTCATTGCACATCCCGGTACGCCGCTGGAGGCATTTACATAGAGTCATATTTTGTTCTAAGTATCGAGTTGCAATTCTTGAGTTCTAAGTAAATAAAAGTGTGATGATCTTCATTATTAGACCATTGTCCCATGTGAGGAAAGGATGATGGTGACTATGATTCCCCCACAAGTCGGGATGAGACTCCAGACGAAAAAGAAAAAAAAAGAGGCCGTAAAAATGGAGAAGGCCCAAAAAAATGAGAGAAAAAGAGAGAAGGGGTAATGTTACTATCCTTTTTCCACACTTGTGCTTCAAAGTAGCACCATGATCTTCATGATAGAGAGTCTCTTATGTTGTCACTTTCATATACTAGTGGGGATTTTTCATTATAGAACTTGGCTTGTATATTCCAATGATGGGCTTCCTCAAATTGCCCTAGGTCTTTGTGAGCAAGCAAGTTGGATGCACACCCACTTAGTTTCTTTTGTTGAGCTTTCATATGCTTATAGCTCTAGTGCATCTGTTGCATGGCAATCCCTACTCACTCACATTGATATCTATTGATGGGCATCTCCATAGCCCATTGATATGCCTAGTCAATGTGATACTATCTTCCTCCTCTTTGTCTTCTCCAAAACCACCATTCTATTCCACCTATAGTGCTATGTCCATTGCTCGCGCTCATATATGGCGTGAAAGTTGAAAAAGTTTGAGAATGCGAAAGTATGAAAAAATTGCTTGGCTTGTCATCGGGGTTGTGCATGATGGGAGCATTTTGTGTGACGAAAATGAAGCATGGCCAAACTATATGATTTTGTAGGGATGAGCTTTCTTTGGCTATGTTATTTTGAGAAGACATAATTGCTTGGTTAGTATGCTTGAAGTATTATTATTTTTATGTCAATATTACACTTTTGTCATGAATCTTTTGTATATGAGCATTCATGCCACAAGAAATATATTTACATTGAGAATTATGTTAGGTAGCATTCCACATTAAAAATTCTGTTTTTATCATTTACCTACTCGAGGACGAGCAGGAATTAAGCTTGCGTATGCTTGATACGTCTCCAACATATCTATAATTTTTGATTCTTCCATGCTGTTATATTATCTATTTTGGATGTTTAATGGGCTTTAATATGCTCTTTTATATTATTTTTGGGACTAACCTATTAACCAGAGGCCCAGTGCCAGTTTTTGTTTTTTTGCCTATTTTAGTGTTTCGTAGAAAAGGAATATCAAACGGAATGAAACCTTTGCGAGGATCTTTCTTGGAACAAACACAAACCAGGAGACTTGGAGTGGATGTCTAGAACTCCGTGACGTGTCCACGAGATAGGAGGGCGCTCCGAGGGGGTAGGCGCGACCCCATCCTCGTGGGCCCCACGGAGCTCCACCGACGTACTTCTTTCGCCTATATATACTCTTATACCCTAAAAACATCAGGGGAGCGATGAAACCACTTTTCCACCACCGCATCCTTTTGTACCCGTGAGATCCCATCTGGGGCCTTTTCCGGCGATCTGTCGGACGGGGAATCGATCATGGAGGGCTTCTACATCAACACCATAGCCTCCCCGATGATGTGTGAGTAGTTTACCACAGACCTTCGGGTCCATAGTTATTAGCTACATGGATTCTTCTCTCTCTTTGGTTCTTAATACAAAGTTCTCCTTAATGTTCTTGGAGATCTATTTGATGTAATACTTTTTGCGGTGTGTTTGCCGAGATCTTATGAATTGTGGATTTATGATCAAGTTTATCTATGAATAATATTTCATTCTTCTTTGAATTCTTATATGCATGATTTGATATCTTTGCAAGTCTCTTTGAATTATTAGTTTAGTTTGGCCTACTAGATTGATCTTTCTTGCAATGGGAGAAGTGCTTAGCTTTGGGTTCAGTCTTGTAGTGTCCTTTCCCAGTAACAGTAGGGGTAGCAAGGCACGTATTGTATTGTTGCCATCGAGGATAAAAAATGGGGTTTATATCATATTGGTTGAGTTTATCCCTCTATATCATGTCATCTTGCCTAAAGCATTACTCTGTTCTTATGAACTTAATATTTTAGATGCATGCTGGATAGCGGTCGATGTGTGGAGTAATAGCAGTAGATGCAGAATCGTTTCGGTCTACTTAACACGGACATGATGCCTATATTCATAATCATTGCCTAGATATTCTCATAACTATGCGCTCTTCTATCAATTGCTCGGTAGTAATTTGTTCACCCACCGTAATACATGCTATCATGAGAGAAGCCACTAGTGAAACCTATGGCCCCCGGGTCTCTTTCTTATTATATTGCATCTCTTTTATTATCGCATCTCGTTTACTATTTTGCAATCTTTTTTTTCCAATCTATACAACAAGAATACCAAAAATATTTATCTTACTATCTTTATCAGATCTCACTTTTGCAACTGACCGTGAAGCAATTGACAACCGCTTTATCATGTTGGTTGTGAGCTTCTTGATTGTTTGTGCAGGTACTAGGTGACTTGCGTGTTATCTCCTACTGGATTGATACCTTGGTTCTCAAAAACTGAGGGAAATACTTATGCTACTTTGCTGCATCACCCTTTCCTCTTCAAGGGAAAACCAACGCATGCTCAAGAGGTAGCAGTCTACCATGCTCTGCATGGAACTACTCTAGCTAATTGCTCCCAATTCAATATGTATCCAGATTGAGACTCAGAGTCATCCGGATCAGTGTAAAATCTTGCATTGACGTAACTCTTTACGATGAACTCTTTATCACCTCCATAACCGAGAAATATCTCCTTAGTATTCTAAGGATAATTTTGACCGCTGTCCTGTGATCCACTCCTAGATCAATGTCGTACCCCCTTGCCAAACTCATGGCAAGGTATACAATAGGTTTGGTACACAACATATCATACTTTATGGAACCTATGGATGAGGCATAGGGAATGACTTTCATTCTCTTTCTATTTTTTGCCGTGGTCATGTTTTGAGTCTTACTCAACTTTACACCTTGCAATACAGGCAAGAACTCCTTCTTTGTCTGTTCCATTTTGAACTAGTTCAAAAACTTGTGAAGGTATGTACTCATTGAAAATAAACATATCAAGCGTCTTGATCTATATCTATAGATCTTGATGCTCAATATGTAAGTAGCTTCACCGAGGTCTTTCTTTGAAAAACTCCTTTCAAACAGTCCTTTATGCTTTCCAGAAAATTCTACATCATTTCTGATCAACAATATGTCATTCACATATACTTATCAAAAAGGTTGTAGTGCTCCCACTCACTTTCTTGTAAATACATGCTTCCCCCAAAGTCTGTATAAAACTATATGCTTTGATCAACTCATCAAAGCGTATATTCCAACTCCGAGATGCTTGCACCAGTCCATAGATGGATCACTAGAGCTTGCACACTTCGTTAGCACCATTAGGATCATATACAACTCTTCTTTGGGAAATCCATTAAGGAATGCAGTTTAGACATCCATTTGCCAGATTTCATAAAATGTAGCAATTTCTAACATGATTTGGACAGACTTAAGCATCCCTACGAGTGATAAAATCCTATCGTAGTCAATACCTTGAACTCGTCGAAAACTTTTTGCGACAATTCGAGCTTTGTAGATAGTAACACTACTATCAGTGTCTGTATTCCTCTTGAAGATCCATTTATTCTCATTGGCTCCCTGATCATCGGGCAAGTCAACCAAAGTCCATACTTTGTTCTCATACATGGATCCCATCTCAGATTTCATGGCCTCAAGCCATTTCGCGGAATCTGGGCTCATCATCGCTTCCTCATAGTTCGTAGGTTCATCATGGTTTAGTAACATGACTTCCAGAACAGGATTACCGTACCACCCTGGTGCGGACCGTACTCTGGTTGACCTACGAGGTTCGGTAGTAACTTGATCTGAAGTTTGATGATCATCATCATTAGCTTCCTCACTAATTGGTGTAGGAATCACTGGAACTAATTTCTGTCATGAACTACTTTCCAATTTGGGAGAAGGTACAATTACCTCATCAAGTTCTACTTTCCTCCCACTCACTTCTTTCGAGAGAAACTTCTTTTCTAGAAAGGATCCATTCTTAGCAACAAATATCTTGCCTTCGGATCTGTGATAGAAGTTGTACCCAACTGTTTCGTTTGGGCATCCTATGAAGACACATTTCTTCAATTTGGGTTTGAGCTTATCAATTTGAAACTTTTCACATAAGCATCACAGCCCCAAACTTTAAGAAACGACAACTTAGTTTTCTTGCTAAACCACAGTTCATATGGTGTCGTCTCAACGGATTTAGATGGTTCCCTATTTAATGTGAATGTAGCTGTCTCTAATGCATAACCCCAAAATAATAGTGGTAAATCGGTAAGAGACATCATAGATCGCACCATATCCAATAAAGTATGGTTACGATGTTCGGACACACTATTATGCTGTGGTGTTTGAGGTGGCGTGAGTTTTGAAATTTATTCCACATTGTTTTAGATGAAGACCAAACTCATAACTCAAATATTCACCTCCATGATCAGATCGTAGAAATTTTTATTTTCTTGTTATGAGGATTTCCACTTCACTCTGAAATTCTTTGAACTTGTCAAATGTTTCAGACTTGTGTTTCATTAAGTAGATATACCCATATCTTCTCAAATCATCTGTGAAGGTCAGAAAATAATGATACCCACCACGAGCCTCAACACTCATCGGACCGCATACATTGGTATGTATTATTTCCAATAAGTTTGTGGCTCGCTCCATTGTTTCAGAGAACGGAGTCTTAGTATTCTTGCCCATGAGGCATGGTTCGCAAGCATCAAATGATTAATAATCAAGTGATTCCAAAAGTCCATCCGCATGGAGTTTCTTCATGCGCTTTACACCAATAAGACCTAAACGGTAGTGCCACACTATCATTATCAACTTTGCATCTTTTGGCATCAATATTATGAATATGTGTATGACTACGACCGAGATTCAATAAACCATTCACCTTGGGTGTATGACCACAGAAGGTTTTATTCATGTAAACAGAATAACAATTATTCTTTGGCATAAATGAATAATTGTATTACAATAAACATGATCCAATCATATTATGCTCAACGCAAACACCAAATAACATTTATTTTAGGTTCAACACTAATCCCGAAGGTAAAGGGAGTGTGCGATGGTGATCTTATCAACCTTGGAATCACTTCCAACACACATTGTCACCTCGCCCTCAACTAGTCTCTGTTCATTTTGTAACTCCTGTTTCAAGTTACTAATCATAGCAATTGAACCAGTATCAAATACCGAGGGGCTACTATGAACACTAGTAAAGTACACATCAATAACATGTATATCATATATACTTTTGTTCACTTTGCCATCCTTCTTATGCGCCAAGTATTTGGGGCAGTTCCGCTTCAGTTGACCATTTCCTTTGTAGTAGAAGCACTCAGTTTCAGGCTTGGGTCTAGCTTTGGGTTTCTTCATGGGAGTAGCAACTTGCTTGCTATTCTTCTTGAATTTCCCCTTCTTTCCCTTACCCTTTTACTTGAAACTAGTTGTCTTGTCAACCATCAACACTTGATGCTTTTCTTGATTTCTACCTTCTCCGACTTCAGCATCGCGAAGAGCTCGGGGAATCATTTTCGTCATCCCTTGCATATTATAGTTCATCACGAAGTTCCAGTAACTTGGTGACAGTGACTTGAGAACTCTATCAGTCACTATCTTATGTAGAAGATTAACTCCCACTTGATTCAAGTGATTGTAGTACTTAGGCATTCTAAGCACATGCTCACTAGCTGAGCTCTTCTCCTCCATCTTGTAGGCAATGTACTTCTCAGAGGTCTCATACCTCTTGACACTGGCATGAGACTGAAATACCAATTTCATCTCTTGGAACATCTCATATGCTCCATGTCGTTCAAAACATTTTTGAAGTACCGGCTCTAAGCCATACAATATGGTGCACTAAACTATCTAGTAGTCATCATACCGAGCTTGCCAAACGTTTATAACGTCTGCATCTGCTCCTGCAAAAAACTCCGTCACCTAGCAGTGCATCAAGGACATAACACTTCTGTGCAGCAATGAGGATAATCATCAGATCACGGATCCAATCCGCATCATTGCTACTATCATCTTTCAACTTCTTTTTCTCTAGGAACATATCAAAAATGAACGGGGAGCTATAACGCGAGCTATTGATCTACAACATAATTTGCAAATACTACTAGGACTAAGTTCATGATAAATTAAAGTTCAATTAATCATATTACTTAAGAACTCCCACTTAGATAGACATCCCTCTAGTCATCTAAATGATCACGTGATCCATATCAACTAAACCATGTCCGATCATCACGTGAGATGGAGTAGTTTTCAATGGTGAACATTGTTAGGGAACGTAGTATTTCAAAAATTTGCCTACGATCACGCAAGATCTATCTAGGAGAAGCATAGCAACGAGTGGGGAGAGTATGTCCACGTACCCTTGACACGTCTCCAACGTATCTACTTTTTCTCATGCTTTTCCTCTTGTTTTGGACTCTAATTTGCATGATTTGAATGAAACTAACCCCCAGACTGACACTGTTTTCAATAGAACTACCATCCTGTTATTTTTGTGCAGAAATAAAAGTTCTCGGAATGGAACGAAACTTTTTATGGATTTTTTATACCAATAAAGAGAATTTCTAGAGCCAAGACCTACTTGAGAGGAGCACCTGGGTGGGCACAACCCACTAGGGTGCGCCCAGGTGGGTTGTACCCACCTGGTGGCCCTGCTGATGACCCCTTGATACTATAAATTCACATATTTCCAAAAAAAATCAAGGAGAAAGAATTATCGCGATCCACGAGACGGAGCCTCCGCCAAGCCCTGTTCTTCCTCGGGAGGGCAGATCTGGAGTCCGTTTGGGGCTCCGGAGAGGGGGATCTTTGTTCTTCGTCATCACCAACCCTTATTCATCGCCAATTCCATGATGCTCCCCACCGGGAGTGAGTAATTCCTTCGTAGGCTTGCTAGTCGGTGAGGAGTTGGATGAGATTCATCATGTAATCGAGTTAGTTTTGCTACGGCCTGATCCCTAGTATCCACTATGTTCTTAGATTGATGTTGCTATGACTTTGCCATGCTTAATGCTTGTCACTTTGGGCCCGGGTGCCATGATTTTAGATCTGAACCGTTTATGAATTCATCATTATATCCATGTTTTAGATCCGATCTTGCAAGTTATAGTCACCTACTACGGTTATGATCCGGCAACCCCGGAGTGACAACAACCGGGCCCACTCCGGGAGATGACAGTAGTTTGAGGAGTTCATGTATTCACTATGTGTTAATGCTTTGTTCCGGTTCTCTATAAAAAGGAGGCCTTAATATCCCTTAGTTTCCAATATGGACCCCGCTGCCACGGGAGGGTAGGACAAAATATGTCATGCAAGTTCTTTTAATAAAGCACATATGACTATTTACGGAATACATGCCTACATTATATCGATGAACTGGAGCTAGTGACGTATCGCCCTAGGTTATAACTATCTCATGATGAATATCATCCAACAAGTCACCGATCCAATGCCTACGAACTTTTCCATATTATTTTTGCTAAGTTACTATTTCTATCATCACTGTCACACTTGCCACAAATTATTGCTACTACTGTTACTGTTACCGTTGCTGCTGTCACTACTATCAAAACTATCATATTACTATGCTACTGATCATATTGCTGCAAATAATTAATCTCCAGGTGTGGTTGAATTGACAACTCAGCTGCTAATACCTTCAAATATTCTTTGGCTCCCCTTGTGTCGAATCTATAAATTTGGGTTGAATACTCTACCCTCGAAAATTGTTGCGATCCCCTATACTTGTGGGTTATCAAGACCTTTTTCTGGCACTGTTGCCAGGGAGCATAGCTATATTTGTTGAGTCACTTGGGATTATTATCATATTGTCACTATGAAGAATCTGAAGGATCCAAAGACTAAGATTTATCCCTCTAAGACAAGGGGAGGTAAGGAACTGCCATCCAGTTCTGCTTTAGATTCACCTTCAGTTATGAGTAAACTTGCAACACCACCACATGCTATTAGTTCTGATATGTCGCAAGTTATTGATGATGCTACTTCTACTATGAATGATGCTTATGATGCTGCTATTACCTTGCTTGATAATGATGATGTGCCACTTGGTGAATTTCTTGATAAACAAATTGCTAGAGTAATACAACATGACGTTGTTGAATCTGATGATGAGCTTGAAACTGAATCTCCTGAAACACCTGCTAGAACTAGCATTCTTAGATATGAATTGCCTAAGATACCGGAAGGTTATGTTATGAGTGAAGGAAGGAACTAGAGATATTCTTGCTTGCAATGATAAAGATGATCTAGAGAAATTACTATGAAAGTATAAAGAAAAATCTTTGAATGCTAGAATGAAATGTGATCCTAAGTTTGCTACTTCACCTATCTGTATTGCTGATAGGGATTATGAATTCTCTGTCGACCCAGAGCTAATTACTCTGGTTGAATCTGATCCTTTCCATGGTTATGAAACTGAAACTGTTGTGGCACATCTTACTAAGTTCAATGATGTAGCCACCCTTTTGACTCATAATGAGAAAACTCGTAATTACTCTATTCTCAAATTATTTCCTTTCTCAATAAAGGGTGATGCTAAAGCTTGGTACAATACTCTTGCTCCTGTGGCAGTGATATGCCCTGCGGTATGACCCGACCGGACTTGGTGACTCACCAGTGACCCGCCCTGACTTGGCGACTCACTAAGTGACCCGCCCGGATCTCTCCACTCACTGATGACCCGGCCAAGCCAGGTGACTCATTGGTGACCCGGTCGGCGAGTCAGAGGAGTGACAAGACCCGGTGACCCAACAGGCGGTTCATGGAAGGCCGGCTCGTGTTATGGTGGGCCGGCTTAAGAGGAAAGCATAATGTAACACCCACAATGCGGCTATATCTCCCACGTGTCGGGGCACGAGACTTAGAGGCATAGCCGCATGGTAGTTTTGTCCCAAGAGGGATAATCTTCACACAATCCCATGTACTGAGTAAGAAAGGGATAAAGAGTTGGCTTACAATCGCCACTTCACACAATTAACAAGTTAAACATACATCATCCAGAGTACAATCAAGGTCCGATTACGAAACCAAAATAAAAGAAGACAACCCCAAAAGCTAGATCCCCGATCGTCCCAACTGGGCTCCACTACTGATCATCCGGAAAAGACACAAAACCACGACCAAGATCTTCATCAAGCTCCCACTTGAGCTCGGTAGCATCACTTGCACTGGTATCATCGGCACCTGCAACTGTTTGGAAGTATCCGTGAGGCACGAGGACTCAACAATCTCACAACCGCGAGATCAAGACTATTTAAGCTAATGGGTAGGGTAAGGTAATGAGGTGGAGCTGCAGCAAACACTAAGCATATATGGTAGCTAACATACTCAAATAAGAGCGAGAAGACAAGCAATGCAATGGTCGTGAAGCTAGAAGTGATCAAGAAGTGATCCTAAAACTACTTACTTTCACGCATAACACAAGACCGTGTTCACACTCCACCGAAAAGAGACCATCACGGCTACACATGCGGTTGTTGCATTTTAATTAAGTCACACATTAAAAAATTCCCATCTGCCACATAACCATAGGCACGGCTCTCGAAAGTTTATACCCTGCAGGGGTGTCCCTACGTAGCCCATCACAAGCTCTCACGGTCAACGAAGGATATTCCTTCTCCCGGGAAGACCCGATCAGTCTCGGAATCCCGGTTATAAGACATTTCGACAATGCTAAAACAAGACCAGCAAGCCCGCCTGATGTGCCAACAATCCCGATAGGAGCTGCACATATCTCATTCTCAGGGCAACACCGGATGAGCACTCCGTACAACTAAAACAGCCCTCAAGTTTCCCCGAGGTGTCGCTGCAAAGGACTCTAGTTCGGACCAACACTTAGAGAAGCACTGGCCCGGGGGAGGGGGGGTTAAAATAAAGATGACCTCGGGAGCATGACTCCCAAGGGAAAAGTATAGGTGGTGGTGAGGCAAATGGTAAAACCAAGGTTGGGCCTTGCTGGAGGAGTTTTATTCAAAGCGAACTATCAAGGGGTTCCCATAACACCCAACTGCGTAAGGAACGCAAAATCAAGGAACATAACACCGGTATGACGGAAACTAAGGTGGCAAGAGTGGAACAAAACACCAGGCATAAGGCTGAGCCTTCCACCCTTTACCAAGTATATAGATGCATTGATTAAAAAAGAGATATTGTGATATCTCAACATATCCATGTCCCAAGATGGAACAAACTTCAACTTCACCTGCAACTAGCAACGCTATAAGAGGGGATGAGCAAAAGCGGTAACATAGCCAAACAATGGTTTGCTAGGAAGGTGGGTTAGAGGCTTGACATGGCAATATGGGAGGCATGATATAACAAGTTGTAGGTAGCGCGACTTAGTGATAGAGAGAACAACTAGCAAGAAAAGATAGAAGTGACTTCGAGGGTATGGTCTTCTTGCCTGCAATGTACTCAGAGTTGTCGAAAGCTTGATCCTCGTTAGCATACTCAACAGGTTCCTCGGTCACGAACTCATCTCCCGGCTCTACCCAAAGCAAGAACACAAGCAATGGAACAACAATCAATCACGGTGCAATGCACAAGCAACATGATGCAAGACATGACATGATATGCAAGATATGATGTGTAATGCATATGGGTGCTCTGGAAGGAAAGAATGATCAAGGCGTCAACTTGGCAAACCAAGTATGCCGCTAGAAAGAGGAGGTGATTTTGGTCGAAATCGATATGAGGATCACCTGGAACGGATGCACGGTTTGCAAATAACAAGCAATATAAGGATGATGCGAATCTGTGATTAACAGCATGATGTCACCTAGAATGCAACAAGAAACTAAGCTACTGCACTCCAACATAGCAACAAAGCATATGGCAGTGATGTACAAGAGATGCTTGACAAAACATGAACACTGAGCTATGGCTAAATCACACAAGATCATGTTTAAAGAAGCATGGCAAAAGTGCAAAAGATATCAGTTTCACAGACTTAGTGAAAATACTAACATGTCAAAAACAACATCAGGAAGCACTGTTCAGAGCAAGAAAATAACATGCTACAGGAACATATCATAGCAAACAAAGGCATTTCTTGATTCTACTAAATGCATAGAACAAAAGTCCCTTACTGAACATGAGCCAAAAAGGCACAAACGATAAGATGGCACCCATGTAAACATAGCAAGTTTTATTAACAGTTTCAGACTTGGAAGAAAAATAGAGCATGGCATAAACAGATTCATGATAGCAACTTTGCAAGCTCATGCCACTCATTGCAAAGCATTACATGACAACATAAGCATACCAATAGCAAGATGACATGTTCATGAAGCTAACCATGGAAAAATCAAGTTTATGTGGTGCAACTTTGCAAGCTCATGCCACTCATCGCAAAGCATTACATGACAACATAAGCATACCAATAGCAAGATGACATGTTTATGAAGCTAACCATGGAAAGATCAAGTTTATATGGTGCATGAATCACTAGCAACAACCATGGCAATACTGATTAACATGTTAACAAATTGCCAGGAATATTTTATAGCACAAGTAGAGCAAGAAAACGACATGCTAGGGCACTCAATAATTGCAACCAGGGGCATGAATGGATAGAGCATAACCACATGTTCAAAACATCTGTACTGAAGTATCCAAAAATAAGCATGGATCGCAATGTAGCATCAAGCTTACATGGCATCAAAATAACAGCAGGAAAAGGACTTGGCAAAATCCTAAGTCCCTGAAAACAGCAACATCACGGAGCCTAGTTTGCATGCTTGTGCTAGTCACGACATAGATCACAAAAATACAAGACTTGCACCTCTGCAAAGATGGCATGATGTAGTTCAAAACACATGTAGACCTCATGCTCAAAGGGTGCACACATCAAATGCAACAAAAATGACAAATCACCATGATTTGATAAGAACCAATAGTTAACAGTTTATAGCACTCTTGCAACAATGAAAATGGCATCATAATGGACAATAACATGCATGGAAATGCAGCTAACATGAAGAGCTCAACGAGACAAACATTTTGACATATCATATGCATGATTTGGAGCCATGGTCACCGAAATATGTCATGAAGAAGTAGGCATGAAAATAATGCAGATTCGGGGACTTGGAGAAAATTTGGACTTCTGAAAGTCAACGGGATGAGGTGGATCCGGGACGGGGTGCCGTGTTTGGTTCGTCGACGTGGTGGATCTGATCCATCTTCCATGGATCCGGCCGGCGAGGGTTCTGGCGACTGAGAATGACGGCGCGATGGGGAAAAGCTCCAGCGAGGTCGGGGATGGATGGATCCGGCCGGAGTTGGACAAGCACGGCGGTGCACGGAGCTCGGGCGGTCTAGGCGTGATGAGGCGATGGGAGCCGGGGCGTGCGGGGTCCGCCTGGCGCTAGTCGCCGACGCGGCTCCGATGGCTGGCGAGGTCGGGCAGGAGGCAGGGACGGCGGCGATGACCGGCACGAGCGGCAGAGCGGCTCGGGCGAGCGGGCGAATGGTGCGGTCGGTCGGGCTCGCGCGTGCCCGATCCGGGTCCGGCGGGCCGCGGCGGCGCGCGGGACGGGCGCTGGACAGGTGGCAGGCGGGGATTGGGCGAGGGGCGCGGTTGGCTGACGTGGCGCCTCGTGATAGTTCCAGGCGACGTGGCGGTGGCGGTGGACGCGTCCGACGGCGGACGGACATGTCCGGTGGCGCGGTGTAGGTGAGATCTAGGGTTTAGACTACGGATTTCCGGGGAGGGACACATATTTATAGGTAGAAGGAGATAGGGGTGTCCAAAAGAGGTGTGGTTTTCGCCCACACGATCGTGATCCAACGACGGAGAACATGGAGGTGGTTTAGATGGGTTATTGGGCTGTTTTGGAAGGGTGTTGGGCTGCAACACAAAAGAGGCTTTTGCGGTTACCCAGTTAACCATTGGGACATCAAACGGCCTCCAAATGGAACAAAATTTGACAGGAGGTCTACTGGTGGTGTACCAAGACTACTTGAAAAATCTCGGCCATTCCAAGAACGTTTAACTCCCACTCACGAAAAGAGACAAGAGGGGTGCGCCGGGTGCATGTGGGAGTGTCAAATTGCGAAATGGACAACGGGGAAAATGCTCGGATGCATGAGACGAACACGAATGCAAATGCGATGCACCTGATGACATGATCTGAAATGCATGACATGAAGAAAATGCAAAATGACAGACAAAAACCCAACCACGAAGGGAATAACACAACACCTAGCCGAAAATGGCAAGAGTCGGAGTTACAAATATGACAAGTTACATCCGGGGTGTTACACATAAGGAATATTCCCTTACAAAGGAAGCAAGACTAGGACTCCACTTGTAATAGAGTAATCCTAATCCTAATAGGACTAGTCATGTAAGCCGCCCCTTCAACATATATAAGGAGGGGCAGGGCACCCCAAGAGGGACAAGTCAGACAAGTTTCATAAGTCTAGAGAGAAGAAAAGTCAATAGCTCTCGAGATAGAGCACGCCTGTAATCGTGATCATAATCAATATCAATGAAGCAGGATGTAGGCTTTACCTCCACTGTGAGGGGCCGAACCTGGGTAAAAACCTCGCGTCTCTCGTCCCACTCAACCCCTCTCAAGCTACCACATAGATGCGTTAGCCTCGCGACTAAGTCCTGACACTAAGGACGTCTGCCTCGACAAATCCATGACAGTTGGAGCCCACCGTGGGGCTCGCGCACGGTGGTGTTGAGTTCTTGGAGGGATCTGTTCTTAGGGTTTCGAGAAGTTTGCGATCAGCCAGATGAAGAAGAACTGGTGCGGAAGAATCATGCGAGATGACCCGACATGGGGCATTTTTTGGCAGAGCCGATGTGCTCGTTGTTTATGATAAGAGTTGTGATTAATTCTACAGGGTCAAGACAAGAGCTAAAGGCTGTGAACGGCCGCCGGAGGCGCCGTGGTGATCCGCCAGCCAGATCGTTTTCATGGACCGCCGCAAGTTGCCAATCTAAGACGGCTGAGAAAGTCCCGTTCCAGTAGTCTAAATACTATTGTGTAGACCAAAGGGATATTGGATTAAATCCCAAGGAAGCAATCCGATTTGATCAACACGTTGATATCCACGTGTTTTGTTGCCGCTAATTATACTACTACTTCCAAACCATAACTCCTGGTGCTACTACACGTCATTGTACAAAAGAAGAAACAAAAAGCATGGCCGGAGGCCCAAGCGTGCACGTCACCGACCACACATGCGTATGCTGCAGTTGCAGCGAAAGAAAAAAAATGCGACGGCCATCGATGGATCATATGCGTGCACGCGTGCATGGCTGCTGCATCGATTGAGAGGATATTCAAGTGGATCCAGAAAAAGGAGATCAAGCCGGCTATGTACGGATTGTACTACTAGTACGATACAAAACCGGATTGATGTGCCATCACAAAGGCCTAAGTGATTTGCACTTTTGTTGTACTCTTTGAAGACCCGAAGTCCAGATCAAAAAATAATAATAATAAATACCAAACTCAAGGGCCGAAGCCACTACTAAAAGTTGTGCCTGCAGACTTTTCGCAGCCTGACCGCTGTCCCGTGTCTCCATTGCAGTTACTCTCCAAAGACTTACTACTAGTGCTAATTCAAAAGCACAATGGCGCAATCTCCATGAAGGACCATCATCCATCACGTAAAAGACAAGACTAGTCAAAGTGATGAATCAATTACTCCATTATTGGTGATACTTTGTTACTACTATTTATCTGTCCGGTTCAAGATGGACATAGGAAGGCCATGCGAAGTTCATGGTGCAAAAACATGCGTAAGGGGATTTAAAAGACCAGACAAAGTTAAAATGCATTGCGTTGCGTGGAGCTGGAGCCGCCCACCTCCGCGGTCTCCCTTCGCTTCTGAGCCACCATGCTTCCAAAGCTGATTTTACCTCCATCGGCCTCTGCTGTGTTGAGCCGTCGGAGCCGCGTTGAGCCGCCTCTGCTGTTTTGAGCCGCCGAGGCTATATTGAGTCGCCGGTCTGCCTGAGCCGTTTTCTGTCGCATTGAGCGGATCATCCATCATCCGAACAAACCAGCTGATATCCATCCAAGTTTGTTTTATTAGCACATATTATTTTTGTCAAAAGAGAAGTTTATCTTTGCCTTGGTCTGTAATATTGTTTATGTAAAACAATTGTTCACTGCAAGAGCAATGGCCATGTCATGGATGTATAGTTCGCGCCACCATTAGAATGCGCCAACATCTGTCCGTGCCATGATGCTCGTTGAATATATGTGCAAACCGCCGTTTTTACGGACCAATTTACATCAACATGACGTGGTTGATTCGCCCGTCCGCGCGGCTTACTGCACCTGAGATTGACTCGCCCGTCCATGCTGGCTTACAACGCCGTGACTAGTTCGACCGTGATTGATTTCAGCTTTACCGTGGTGATCATCACTCCGCAGTGGATATTTTATGGCCTAACATATCAGGTGAAATCCATCTAGTATATATTTTTATATTACACATTGCTTTCTTTAAAAAAGAAATTACTCTGACTTGCATGTTTTCTAATGCAGGACACGTTGTCTGCTACAAAAGGGATTGTTATATCACTGAGCCGTTGAATGACTCATACCGGTTTATATCATGGTCAAATATGGAGAATCTCAAGACAACTCCTCGAGTCGTCTTAAGACTCGGGGGCTATGATAACATGACTTAGCAAATGTTGTCGGTTTTCAGTGAATTCAAGAACTCCCGTTCATTGGAGGAAAAAATAACCTAGCCCTGGAGGCTACTGCCCTATTGGTGAAAATTTAAAAGGCCGTCAGAAGATTTCTGGCTTAAAAAGAAGGATTTCGGTTCAAAATCCGACTCATGGGAAATCTGTCTCCCACAAAGCACTGAAGCTCTCAATATCCGGTTTAAAATTCCGGCTCAAGAAGAATTTATCTCTCGTAAAAGTTTGAGTTCTCAGAAAAAATTAAAGGTTGCCAAAGAGAACTTGTTGCTATGATGCACGGTTCAAACATGGGAATCCTGCCTTATGGGCTTATCTTGGTCACTTTGGAGCTTCCTGCTCATCGAGCATAGCTGTGAATATCCCTCTTGATCGACTCAACGCCACACTCTTAAGTATGTCACTTGGGGGCTTCCTGTTCAAACATAGGCGTATTCGACCAAAGAGAACATAGCGTTACTACCCTCTTGACCAGGTTATCTTGTTCAAATATAGGCGTATTTGACCAAAGAGAACATAATCTTTCCGGGTCATCCTACCTGTAACCAGCTGCTTCAACTCCATCAGGTAATCCTGATTGACCCGTCGAAGTCTTAACGATCAATCTTTATGGCGTATTTGACCAAAGATCTGAGCTTGTTATGGTTAAAACACCGGTTTGTCATGTGAGAGCACGGCTTACATATAGTCAGGATAGATCCAGGCTTCATAAGCCACCTTCCTTGAAACTTGGATAAATCGGCCCATGATGCATGCTGCTACTCTGGCCTCGCGTACTCCCGATAAGTCTATCTTTAAACAAGACCTGACTTTATCTAGGTTCAAATGTCAATTGGGTACTGTGAGTGCCGGCTCACGGAAAGCACGTACTTTCCAGTGGCTCAGGCTATTTTCATCAAAGAAGACACTTTGGCATGGCGGCCTACAAAAGCCTCGCATTTTTTGATTTCTTATTATTTCGTCTCTGTTTCGCCATTTGGTTTTACAAATCGGCCAAGCTGCCCTATTTATGGCTCATATTTGAAGCATCTTTTGGGTCCCGATAACCCACTAGGATGGCAGACTCTAAGTCGCCAGAGAATAATAATTTTATGATTAGAGTTATAGCTCTAAAAACTCTAGCCGCATGGAGCTGATAAGCCGGCAGTCTAAACACACAACACATGAACCAGTTTTCAAACCGGGTTATATTATTCAAATATTTAATAGCCAACATGGCCGGATTTTTATTATGGTTATCAATAACCAATATTATGATTGAGGTTTTCAAAGTCGCTTCAACACAATGGATATTATTTTATCAATGGATATAATTTATTCTACAATGGAAGGAATAGTCCCGAGTCGCTGCAGGCTTACGACCAGGCACTTGGGGGCTACATTATTCAAGTTGAGATTACATCGAATATGCAAGTCCCATGTCACTGCCAGCATGCACCATGACACTTGGGGGCTAATGCAAAGTCCTTTTTACTGGCCTTATTGAAGACCCGACTCATCACATCATAATGAGCCGACCCTTGGGGGCTACCAATTGCTCCTGTCAACAATTCAAGGTACACAAGTCTTAAATCCATTATATTGAAAGGTCCACTACTCAGTTGGAAGAGTACAAAGCTCTTAACCTTATGGATGTGGGTTCAAACCCATGGAGAGGATTACATCATATGATATTATTTTCAATGAAGTATATATAAAGTCCCAGCTTAGTATTATCTTACCAAGCCGGCCCTTGGTGGCTACACGTTGCTGTTCAAGTCTACATGATCATATCTACAAAGTCCCTGCTCATTATTGCATAATGACCCGCCACTTGGGGGCTACATATATGGAGTATTCAGTTTTTACTAGTGACTGAGATGAACAAAATGGTTTTCTTCAAAGTGGCAGTATTTATATCGAAGCAAGTCTTAAGTCATCACTTAGTTCTGCTCAAGACTTGGGGGCTACATGTAATATGGATAAAAGGGAGAAAAATCTTCAAATTCTCAGTTTTAAGCAAACCAGATTGACCTGGTGTCTGCAACAATTAAGACCCAACGTCGGTAGCAATTATGACTCGGCATCATCTGTTTATAATCTGGCGATTTTGGTAGTCATAAATTGGCAAGATCTACATCTTCAAGTCGGCTAAAAATCAGAATGGTATTTTAAGACCAATATTTTTAAGCATTGGGAGCTGAATCAAATGAATTATTCTGTGAGAAACCAATATGAGCAAATTGATTATGAAGCTGGTCTATTAACCTGGATTTTCCAGGAGAAGAGAATGACAAGGACTTAAGGATGATCAGGTACCGGTTCAGAAAACTTTTAACCCGGAGCACAACCTGTCTATTTTGTTCTTGTGTTTATTTTGCAGGATCAGTTTAACATGGATAAATCTAAAATTAAACTAGGGGGCTAATGTTGGGGATATGCCCCGCGGTATGACCCGTCCGGACTTGGCGACTCACTGGTGACCCGCCTTGACTTGGCAACTCACTAAGTGACCCGCCCGGATCTCTCCACTCACTGATGACCCGGCTAAGCGAGGTGACTCATTGGTGACCCAGTCGGCGGGTCAGAGGAGCGACAAGACCCGGTGACCCAGTAGGCGGTTCATGGAAGGCCGGATCGTGTTATGGTGGGCCGGCTTAAGAAGAAAGCATAAGGAATATTCCCTTACAAAGGAAGAAAGACTAGGACTCCACTTGTAATAGAGTAATCCTAATCCTAATAGGACTAGTCATGTAAGCCGCCCCTTCAACATATATAAGGAGGGGCAGGGCACCCCGGGAGGGACAAGTTAGACAAGGTTCATAAGTCTAGAGAGAATAAAAGTCAATAGCTCTCGAGATAGAGCACGCCTGTAATTGTGATAATCATCATCAATATCAATGAAGCAGGATGTAGGCTTTTACCTCCACCGTGAGGAGCCGAACCTAGGTAAAAACCTCGTGTCTCTCGTCCCACTCAACCCCTCTCGAGCTACCACATAGATGCGCCGCCCTCGCGACTAAGTACTGACACTAAGGACATCTGCCGTGACAAATCCACGACATCCTGGTTGTGTGCGTAGTCCCGAGGATATGGTTTATTACTTCTCTGAAAAATATTTTCCTACTCATATGAAACAAGCTGCCTTACAGGAAATATTTAACTTTGTGCAAACTAAAGAAGAGAGTCTCCCACAAGTTTGGGGGAGGCTTTGCCAGTTATTTAATGCTTTACATGATCATCCTCTTAAGAAAAATGAAATACTTGATATCTTCTATAATGGACTAACCGATGCTTCTAGGGACTTCCTAGATAGTTGTGCTAGTTGTGTTTTCAGGGAACGAACTATTGCTCAAGCTGAAGAATTATTGAATAACATATTGAAAAGTTATGATGATTGGACTATTCCTGAACCACCGCCTAAACCCACTCCGAAGAAGAGGGGTATATTATATCTTAGTCCTGAAGATATGCAAGAGGCAAAGAAATCTATGAAGGAAAAAGGTATTAAAGCCGAGGATGTTAGAAATTCACCTCCTATTGAAGAAATACATGGGCTTAATACACCACCAATGCCTAAGGTGGTAGAGGTAAATTCTCTTATGAAGTTTAATGAAAATGATAATCCTGACAATATGCACCCTAGTCAATGCCTTTATGAGTTTGAAAACTACATTAGAAAACAAGATCACTTCAATGCTAATGTTATGAAACAATTGAAATGCAATTCTGATATGATTGCTCGCTTGAGTGACTTTTTATTTAGAATATCAAATGATGTTAGAGGTGTTGGAAAACATGCTTCTATGGTTCAAACTCAACTAGAACAAGTTGCTAAATCTCAAAGAGAATTGCTTGATGAAATGAATCATAATATGTATGACTTTTCTGTTAGAGTTGCGACTAGAGGAGGTAAAATGACTCAGGAACCACTTTATCCTGAGGGAAACCCTAAAATAATTGAACAAGATTCACAAAGAGCTAATACTAGTGCACCTAGTTCTTCTAAAAAGAAAAAGAAAACGGAGAATGATAGGATTTCACATGCTCCTAGTGAACCTGAAATAGAGAAACCTCCTGACAATGAAAATGAAACTTCTATCTTAGATGCTGAAACTCAATCTGGTAATGAACACTCACCTAATGATAATTAAAAATATAATGATGAGGTTCATGAAGACTCTCAACCAACAAGTGATAAAGAACCAGATAATGATGTTGAGATAGAACCACCTATTGATCTTGATAACCCCACAACCTAAAAATAAAAGATATGACAAAAGAGACTTTGCGGCTAGGAAACACGGTAAAGAAAGAGAACCATGGGTTCAAAAACCTATGCCTTTTCCACCCAAGTCAACTAAAAAGAATGATGATGAAGAATTTGAACGCTTTGCTGAGATGCTGAGGCCAGTCTTTTTGCCTACTCGCTTGGCTGATATCTTGAAAATGCCTCCTTATGCAAAGTATATGAAAGACATCATCACAAATAAGAGAAAAATACCGGAAGCTGAAATCTCCACTATGCTTGCTAATTATAATTTCAAAGATGGAGTACCAAAAAAACTTGGAGATCCAGGAATACCAACTATACCTTGCTCTATCAGAAAGAATTATGTGAAAACTGCTTTGTGTGATTTTGGAGCTGGTGTTAGTGTTATGCCTTTCTCTTTATATAAAGGACTTGACTTGAATAAACTGACACCTACTGAAATATCTTTGAAAATAGCTGGCAACTCAACTGCCATACCTCTCGGTATCTGTGAGGATGTGCCTGTTGTTGTTGGTAATGTTACTATTTTTACTGACTTTGTTATACTTGAGATGCCCGAGGATGACAACATGTCGATTATCCTTGGTAGACCCTTCTTAAATACTGCAGGGGCTGTTATGGATTGCAATAAAAGCAAGGTCACTTTTCATATCAATGGTAATGAGCATACAATCCACTTCCGAAAGAAACATTTCCAAGTGAATGGTATTAATATTATTGAAAAATCTCCGACAATCAGTATTGGAAGTTTTCAAATACATCTACCTACTGTCAAAAAGAAATATGAAATACTAATTGTTGGGGAAATGCATATCCCCATTGAGGTAACTTAGTGATTTACAGAACTTCTTCTGTTTCATGCTAACCGAAAGTGGTTGTTAATAAGACTTGATCAACCTTATTAATGAATCATTTTTGAACGGTATGAAGTTGATGAATTTAGTAAGCACTACTTCCTGTCCTTACCTTTTACGCTCTGTTTTTATTAGTTAAATAAAATAAAATGCCATTATTTGTCTATTTTCCGAATTCCCGTAAATAAAAAAATGACCCAAAAATAAAAGTTCTCAGAATGCCCTGAAAATTTTATATGATTTTTTTCCTGAATATTTAAGAATTTTTGGTGCAAAAATAATCAGAGGGAGGTGCACTAGGTGGGCACAACCCACCTAGGCGCGCCAGCACCCCCTAGCGTGCCCTGGGGGGTTGTGGTCCCCACGTGCCCCCCCTCACTTATCTCTTCGTCCCACATTGTCACCTACCTCCAGAAAAAAATCACTCTCCCTCTCTGTCCCGAGTTCTTGCTCATTTTGCTGCCATTTTTGATCTCTTTGCTTGTAGCTCCATTTCCGAAACTGTTCGGGAGATTGTTTCTTGGTATGTGACTCCACCATTTTACCAAATAGTTTTTGTTTTAGTGGTTTATACTTTGAATAATTAGCTACTCTTGGTGTTGTTGTAGATGTGCTTGCATGTTGAATTCTTAGTGTTCTAAGTAGTTTGAATGCTTGTTATGGCTTCTATGTATCCCCACGAGTAGTTGCTATCAATCTTACAAAGTTTTGTTGACAAATTTTTGTCACTCCAAAAATTTTATTGTCAGAAAATTGTACGCGGACATGAAGAACCTATTTGGAAGGAGTTCTTCGAGGAGACGATCTTCGGGGGCATCCTCTAGTGATAGTTCTGCCCGCCGGTCTTACGTTGAACCAAGTGAAAGTTCCATGCGAGATGCAGCCACCAAAACATGCTTACGGCCTTGCGATGAGTATATGATGCAGGTGGGCATCAAGGACGAATTTGAGAAATATGTTCACAATGCCGGTCTCGGTCCCTACCTATCAGATAAGTGTGCACAACACCATCTTCTCACTAAATCATTTGTCAAAGGATTTAAATATTTTCCACATGAGTCTAGGGTGTCATTTATGCTTTATGATGAACCATTTACTATTCCACTAGAGAATTTTGCTTACTATTGCAAACTTCCATTTTGGGGTTCACTTGATGAGCCAGCAAAGTCTGAGTATGAGTCTTTCTTGACTAGCCTTTGTTACATTGAAAATAGGGGAGTGAGACAAGGAAGAATAAAGAGCATTCACTTTCCCGAAATTTAGTACCTTGCATTATTTAACGGGAAATGCATAGTAGGAAAGCAAGACTATAGCATACTTTGTTTGCCGGACTTGAGCCTCATTCACACCGCTCTCACTGGTGAAAGGAATTATAAGCTTGGAGCGATCGTTGCATGTAGACTTCAGAATAATGCCAAAAGTGGCTGGTTCTATGGTGGAATTTATGCCACACGTTTATCATGAGGGCTGGGTGTTTCACCTTTGCCCTTTGACCCTATCCTACCCACTCGATATTTAGATTTTGATGCTCTAAAAGAGCATAAGATTCTCTTGGGAGGGGCTGATAATTTCACTTATAATTTGTTGTTAACCAATCACATGTTGTGGACACATATTTGCCTGCGCCCACTCTCTTTGATTATGACAACAAGGAAAGATATTTTGTTCTTGAGAGTGAGGCCCGAGCTCAAAACACAGCAGTATTGGCGGCATGGCGTGCTGAGGCCTCCACACCGAGAGCCTCTTTGAGCTACCACACAGACTACTACCCTCTAGGCTACAGATTCATTGCCAACTTAGGCCAAAAGCCTAAGCTTGGGGGAGTACGTGTTCTCACCGACATTATATTCATGTTCACATATCATTTCATTTGTCAGTGGTCACACTTTTTCATTGTATCATCCATGCATAGATTTGCTTTCTTGCTTTCTTCTTGTGTGTTTGAAAAACTTTAGAAAAAACCAAAAAATTAGTTGTAGTAATTTACTTTCTATGCATGCTTAGTAGTAGCATTAAAAAGAAAATCAAAAAAGATTCCCTTGTTCTTCTTTTGCTTGTTGGGAGCTTTCCCGTGTAAATAGTTTTTCTTGTTTTTGCTTATTATTTACTTATTGAAGAAAAACCAAAAACTCCAAAAATATTTCAGTGTGTTTCTCTGAATTTCTTTTATTTTATTCGAGTTGTACCGAGGAGAAGACCATGATGAAAATGTTGAGTGGCTCTCATTTGAATAACTGTTGAACTAATAAGAGCCCATTTTACCTTGTCTTCTGCTTTTGAATAAAATGTTTTGCAGATTCCAGCTTTGTCCATGGCACTCTTCCACTATTATTATTTTCATATCATTCGGTCATGCAAGTGAAAGGAAATAATGACAACATTCGATGAACTGTCCGTGGCAAAGAGAAACTGGTATGAACTCGACTTGTCTTGTTGGTGTAAATATGTTTAACCTAGTGCCTGTGCTTCATCCCATTATGATTAAACATGTTTGCAATGACAATTAGAGATTATAGTTTCTCAAGCCATGAATAAGTAGCTGGGAGTGGATAATGATTTATCTTGGATATCAACATAGCGTTAAAATGATTGTGATGTAGTATGATGATATGGTATCCTCCTCTGAATGTTCGAGTGGCTTGACTTGATACATGTTCACGCATGTAGTTGAATCAAAACCAACATAGCCTCTATAATGTTTATGTTCATGGTGTCCATATCCTACTCATGCTAGTTTCCAATGTTACGTATGCATAATGCCTGGTTATGATCGTTGTTGCTCTCTAGCTGGCCGCTTCCTAGTCTTAAAGTGCTAGCCTTCGCCTGTACTAAGTGGGAACTCTGCTTGTACATCAAAAACCTTGAACCCAAAGTTTTTCCAGACGAGTCCACCATACCTACCTATAGACTGTATTACCCTGCCGTCCTAAGTAAATTTGCATGTGCCACCTCTAAAAACTTCTAAAAAATTATCCGTTTAGTGTGCCTAGATCGTTCATGGAACGACAGGTGGTGGTCAATATCTTCCGTGCTAAGCACGTTATCCTCAGGCAGAGTGTTTATTCACTCACCATGGCATGACGAAATGGGCGGTAATAGGTGAGGGAGTCCTGGATTAGGGGGTGTCTGGATAGACGGACTATACCTTCAGCCGGACTCTAGGACTATGAAGATACAAGATTGAAGACTTCGTCCCGTGTCCGGAAGGGACTTTCCTTGGCGTGGAAGGCAAGCTTGGCGATACGGATATTCAGATCTCCTACCATTGTAACCGACTCTATGTAACCCTAACCCTATCCGGTGTTTATATAAACCGGAGGGTTTTAGTCTGTAGGACAACATACACATCAACAATCATACCATAGGCTAGCTTCTAGGGTTTAGCCTCTCTGATCTCGTGGTAGATCTACTCTTGTACTACCTATATCATCAATATAAATCAAGCAGGACGTAGGGTTTTACCTCCATCGAGAGGGCCCGAACCTGGGTAAAACTTCGTGTCCCCTGCCCCCTGTTACCATCCGGCCTAGACACACAGTTCGGGACCCCCTACCCGAGATCCGCCGGTTTTGACACCGACATTGGTGCTTTCATTGAGAGTTCCTCTATGTCGTCGCCATCAGGAAGGATGCCTCGCCCCGTCTTTAAAGACGGCACCGTTGCTAAGGGAGCTTTGGTTGTCAGCCAAACCCTCCAGCTAGGTGGTTTTCTTATGACCGCCTATTCGGCTTCTACGCCGACGATGACCTCTCGAGCCATCGAAAACAATCTTCATCTCAGTTCGGAACTCGCTGAGCAGTTAGATCCAATGGAGCTTTCCTCCATAAACGAGCTCTTGGATCGCTTCGCCGCCCTGGGAATCGCTACGGATTACGACCAGATTGGGCCCAAAACCGATCTGAGAGAGATTAACTCTCCCCAAGTCACCCACCACGTTGCCATGGTAGAGGGATAGTGCAGCGACCCTTCGTCTATCTTAAGGACTCGCTATGTCCGGATTCCCGATCCCTCCAAGC